>NC_041722.1:11309091-11359091 GCF_900700375.1 Denticeps clupeoides
ATAATTATAAAGCAACATACACAGGCCTGAACATTATGACCACCCTCATGAAATTGTGTCGATCCCACTTTTGCACATACATCTGGCCTTCCATGTGACATAAAAGAAACACCAGGAAACCTTCTTCCATTACTCTGTGGTCCCATTCTGAGCCTCACATGGCCATTAACAGGAGTTTTTGGTGGTGGTCTGCAGCTACACAACCCATTGCACTGTGCATTCTGACAACTTTCAATCAAAACCAGCATGGACTTTTTAGCCATGTGATCTTCAGTAACTCTCTATTGGAGTGGACAACATGGGACAGTGAGCCTTGGCTGCCCATGACACTGTCACTGTTCCACTGGTTTTCCTTCATTAGACCACATTTGACAGGTCCAGTCTTTTACCTTCCAGAACGTCCCACAAGCGCTGCACCTCTTGAACTGCTTTGATTTTGCCGTAATAAAATAACCAGTACTGTTCAGTCAGTACACTGGTCAGTATACTGTCAGTATAGCTAACTGATAAATTGCTATTATTATCTATATTGCATTTATACTTACTAATATACATAAGTGTAGGGTCGTCTGTGTTCCAAGTGATTTGTTACCTGCTGTAGTTCTGTAGACTCATGCTGTTGATGGGGAGGTGAGTGAGTGGGCATCTCCTGTGGATTTGTCTCCCGCAGACGTCCTGAGTGAGTTATGAACCTGCAGGAGTCATTAATCCGGACCTAGAGAAAATGGAGATGTAGAGATGGAGGACTTCGATAGGTGGCCAGAGCTGAACAGATGGGTCCACTTTACCACAACAAGCATTCTTTCTTTCTTTCTTCTGCCCCCCCGCTCTCATTGACAGTTGGACATTTCAGTGGTTGAGTGATGCTCACCATCAGTGCATTGCGTGTGCTGTAAAAAAGTCATCCGCTAACAGATTGACTGAGACGACCGACTCGTCAATCACCAGGGAAAGAGGGAGGGACGGAGGGAAAGAGACACTGGAAACCAGAGCGAGACAGATAGGGAAGGCCCAAGAGGAAGAGCAGAGGCCAGAGGTGGGGCCAGACCTTAGACTCAAGAGCTGTAGGGAAAAAGATTGCTAAATCATGCCTTCATTGCCAGGCTAAGTGCTAATGGGCAATTCTGTCACTCGGTTTGAGAATATTGGACGAAATATTTCACAACCAAAAAGGAAACTGGTCGTTTAGGAGTTAAGTGACTGCTGTAGTTTATTTCTGACAGCTGTTGATTCAAAAAAAAAAAAAAACTTTATTGGGACCAGCTGGTCGCAGCCTACGACAGAATGAGAAATGCTACGTGCTCACGCCTCAGCCATGTGGTTCTCCTCACAACATGAATTAAAAAATAAAAAAAAATTCTCAGCAGCCGGATTAAAATGTAGCGGTGAGCGATTTCTCCAAGATAATGCACTATAATTACTCTGCAGGTTTTCGGCCCCGAGGTACGTTTCTGCGGGTGCGATTAGCCGCTCCGCTATAAAGAAAAAACCGGCGCGGCCCTTGTAATTAAAGAGCGTCCAGTAACGGCAGAGGTATGCTCGAGATTACAGTACTGTCACACTTTAGCACACCTGTTGGCCCTGGGGTGTGGTTGCAAAAATGGGTACGGGAACCCTAACCCCATGTCCAAAGATACTGTGAGGTGTGTGTGTGTGTGTGTGTGTGTGTGTGTGTGTGCGTGCGCATGGAAGCACAGCGATAGATCAGCTATCGATTCCACCCACAAGCGAGATGCTGTGCATGATGAGCGGAGCAAAGTTCCTGTCTGGCGGCAATGAGAAGGTGGCACAGGAAGGAGATAAAAAAAAAAGCAGGCATGGAAAGGTTAACACTGTCACCATGACACAAGCCACCATGATTAATTTACAGTAATACAGGCTAAAAAAAAGGAAAACAAGAGATGACAGCATTTTAATGTATGCAATAAATGCTGATGTATGCAATATAAAAAACAGATACTAACCAGTTGTGATTCTTTTCCCATCTTTGCATTTCAATTTTTGGAATTTTTACATTTTAAATTTAGTTATAACTATGTTTCCTATATAATGTGTAATGATCAGCAGGGAACACTAATATGCAATGAACAATTGTGCAATGGAAAAATGGTTCATAATAGATATTTATTTCTCAACATCTGATATTCATCATTACACTGGTCCTCTTGAATAACAAAAAAATATAGAGAATGCACCACAAGCAACAGCATTAAGAGTTGGTTCTGGATCATTTGAGTAAAAACCACGTTTTTCACATCAGCAAAGCCCTCCCATGGGCATAGGTGCTGTAACACAGAGGTAGGTATAGTCATGACCTTGGAGCTCAGCCGAGGACATGTAGTGTGTTCAAACGGATTGTAACTGTTTCACCACTTCAGCCTGATGCTGTCTGTTCTCCAACCTCCCTGTTCTCTTTCTTTTTAAAATGCATGTTTAAAATCAATCAAAAGTGAATAAGAATCGGCACATAAAGCCCATTAATAAGGTGCAAACCTCTGCACATGATACCCCTTTAACTGAAACAAATGTAAAACTGGGGAGAACAGAGTAAAAAAACTCTCTCTCTCTACACACAAAGAACTGTATTCAAACCACTCCAACTTGATGTTTCCTGGCAGTAAGAGGCATGACACAATAGAGGTTAAAAGATGAACAGTTTCTAATTTATTAACACCGGTAAATAATTATTGCAGTTACATGTGAATATTCTATGTAAAAAGGTACCAATGTTCCAGAGAAAAAGATAGAAAAGGACAGCACAGCCTAAACCAAGTTTCAGAGACATCACCTGATCCAGGAGATAAATGGGAGGAGAGAAAAGACTCGAAAAGCCGGAAGGCTTCCGATGGAAAAACAGCTGAGAAAGAAAGAAAAGTCTCTTCCCCACATGTGAACAGAACTTTATACTCCTGGCCTACAGGAAGCTGTCACAGACAAATCAGAACCTGTTGTTTCTGACGTCACGCCCTCGGTGCCTCCCGTCTGGGGAAGACAAAGACAGTATGCGGTCCCGACGGCCGACACCTCACACGTTTGGCTCGGGGGAGGACCGGCAAATGTTGCAATGCCGCTCGACAAAGACATGCCAAAACGGAGGTGTTGAATCTCCATGCACAACAAAGACACAGAAATGTCATGGCTCTGCGACGTCCCATCTTACACAAACAAATAGCAGCATAAGGGCTCCCTCTTCAAAATGTATTCCAAGTGGTTAGTATTCCATCTAGAGGCCTTCTATTCATAGCGTTTGTTTGGACAACATGTCATCAAGTGCTTAAGCATCTTCACATGTTAACATCCCATTTTTACACAAACCACAGCGTGTTTCAGAATCCAGAGCAGACATTTGAATATGATACTATGAGCAAATCAGTACTTGATGTGGCGTAATTGTTTACATGTGGAATCAGCTTCAGATTAAAAAAAAATATATATATATATATATATATATATATATAGGCTTTTTTTATTTTTAGATGACTCCTATTTTGATTCTATCCAAATTTCCATTAGGAGTCTAACTGCCAGACCACAAGCACAGTAGCGCTGCAAATGCAATGGAAATGCTTTAGCAAGTATACTCAAAATTTCCTAAACGCACAACCGCTGCATGCATGTCCTGGTGGATGGAAATGTGCCATTTCTACTTCTTGAAATACATCTGGCCTGCAACCAACGCATAAACAGCCCGTATCTTGTATTAGTATCTTGGAAAGAGCCTGGCATGTGTAGGGTGTAATTATGAAATTCATGAGACTTGCACACTGGCGTCAAGTCATTTTTGTGGGCTTTCAGAAAGCTTTTTTAAAAAACATTTTGCTTGTTTTTCTTTTCATCATTCTTGCATTAAATGCATTTAATGCAACATCCTCAATGTCCTTTCCAGTCAGCACAAATTGTCAAAAACGGAAAAAGGGTGGCACAGCGGTCATCACTGTGGCTGGAGCTATAAATACTTTGATACAATTGGGCAAGCCATGTCTTGGCTGTGGCGTGAGTAACAGTAAATTGGCCTCGATGAACAGAATCAGTCTGCCGTTCTGAAAATACCTCTGACAATTAGGGAAGATGCAGGGCAGTTTAAAGTTTTTCCTTCCTCAAACTTGTTTTCTGGAAATTTCCACTCAGAAACCTGGGTAGTGCATTGTAAACAGCATTTCGAGAGCGATATAAATATACTTAGCATATTGTGCATATTGCACAGGCCCACGGAAGTGTTTACATGCTGAGCTTTTATTTAGAACATGGAGTCAGTATTGCACAGATTCCCACCTAAGATCTTGATTTTGCTGTGCTGTTGGTTCTGTTTATATGTTGTGTGTATCGCCAGTGGATATCGCTCGGGGTGCAGGTTGAGTAAAGAGAGCGTGCACCAAGAGCCACTGATAAGCGGAAGGTCGTTCGGAATTTTCCGGGCGACCTGAGTATTCTGTTCCATTAACCTTGCACCCTGCAGAACGGAGGAGGCCGTTCCTGCTGCAGCGGCGGCGGCCAGAGAGTCTTCAACTTTCCACGGAGTGTCATTTCCATTGGCCGCGCCACAATTCCGAGCAGCTCCGCTGCATGGATGTGCCGCTATTGATTGACGCGTGCTCGTGTACACATGGCTGTGCTTGCACGTGCGCGTGTTTGACATGTTAAAAGTGTGAGTCGATGATCGTTGCTTCTTGAAAATGGCGTCGGAGGACATTTTATTTACCATAACGCTGCTTCTCAACTGATGTAAGATTAGAGTCGTACGGCTCACTGTCTCTCTCTCTCTCGCTGCAGTTTTACCACCGTCGTTTGCATTGCAGGAAGTGTTACATCCGTGCCGACTGAGGGGACGGCCCCGCCGCCCTGACCAGACTCAAGCACAGCCCACATCCAGTAGCTGCACCCAAACTTTTTTTTTTTCCCACACACCCATGTAACAGCAGGGCAGGAAGTGATGCAACATGAAAAGTGTGATCAGGTCAGGAAGTGATCGTGGAACCCCTGCGCCTCGAGCACGAAGCTACAGATGCAAATCCATGGACGCACAAATTTGAATTGCCTGTTTTCGTGTAGAATATTAACACGTGTGCAGATGCGCACACGCTCCTTCCGCACATCTCAGTTCTGCTTATGCCAGGTTTTCCTGTGCCACTTGCCATCTTTCACAGATCAAGACTTTATGGACCTTTTAGATGAAAAATTATCAATACAGGATGAAACATCAGCAAAAATGTAGTGACACATTGGCAGCGTGGGGCAATTTTCCCTGCCAGCATCAATAATTTAGCCCACAGCTCATAACTTCATTTTTAATGTATAACTGAGGCCCACTGATGTTTTCTGGGGCCTGTTAAGTGTAAAGCAATTTTTAAACAATAAAACAAATGTTCCATTAAGTTTTCAACAGCTACTGTTTTTCATGACAAGTGATGTGCAGGCCATGTGCTGTGGAAAGAGGAGTGTGTGTGTGTGTGTGTGTGTGTGTGTGTAAGTGTTAAAAACACGCTACATGCATTGAATGGTCAAGGTCCCGACTACATTTCGCTTGTTTTGTGCAGCTGTGGTAAATTCATCGGTTTTGATGTGTGTGTCTGTGTGTGTGTGATTTGCTCTACTTGTGGACATGTGATTACCTGGAATATACGTGCCTCTATTTTTACAATCAAAGGCACACTTTTCACCTCACTTTATGCTGTCCACCTAAATCAGTTTTGTTTACCAGGTCAACACGGTATCATGATAGCATTACACACTAGTTATTTAAAGGTGATTGGAAATTAGCAAAATCAAAAAATGTTTTTCTGCCCTCACCTCCCCAGATTGTCATAATAGGACACAAGGACTACTTTCATGGTACACAAGCATGATACACCATTTTTATCATGGCAGTTTATGTTAATTTGAATTATTACAAACAGAATATATTATGTGTCTCACACATATTTTTATCTTATCTACAGTAGTGATATAACACTGTGTGTGTGTGTGTGTGTGTGTGTGTGTGTGTGTGTGTGTGTGTGCGCACGTGCCGACCGTGTACTGAGGCAGCTTGAAAAGCACACCGTGCATGACCCAAGCGCAGCCGAGATTTGTAGATTTGTTTTAGTGCCGTACGGCTCACTGACACCACTGACAGCCTCCCTGCTCCAAGCCTTATCTGAAGCCGCCCAAGAGCATTTTTATGCCCCACCGACTGTAACGGCAGCGTGGTTATTCCTAGCCTCCTCGATTGGACAGCGGAAGACGGTGAATGGTGAATTTACCTCACCTTCAGACTCTTGTCAGGACGTCGGGGGTGGGGGTGGGGGAGTCTGTGGAGCCCTGATCTGTAATCAAAAGATATCATGTAAAAAATAAGTAAAAAAGGCAGTTTTAGCATTTGAAACTTAATTCATTTGAATTAATAAAGCTTTTAATTTATATTTAGGCCAAACCTACAGACAAATTTGCATATAGAATCACAAAACTGCATATAGCTTTGCGCAGTTTACATTCAGGAGGTAGAGTAAGGTCCTCTACATGCAGCGGTATCATTCATGCATGCACCGGCCTTCATCAGACACACTACTGCTTTTCCCATTGATTTCTCTGGGCCTCCTAATAAATATTGATTTACAATTTTAATTACATGCTTATCTCAATGAACATAGGTAGTAGTTCTTTCTGTTTTTATGTAGCAAGCAGAAGTCGGATTGCAAATATCCTCAAAGCAAATATTTATTGAGTATCTGGTCCAAAGAGGCCCATAAAACTGAATAGTGATCATTAAACATACAGTATCTGTCTCTGTGATATCGTCACACTTGTCAATACCAACCATCGAGGTGGGCCGAGCGTCCAATCAATTGCAAGATAATTGCCTCCCCTTTTACCCGCAACGTAAATCAAGATGTGAGATAAAAGAAAATATCATAAAAAAGAATGTATACCTAGAGTAAATATATGCTTTGTGGATTGTATGAGCAGAGCCTTTGTAATAAATTTTATTAATAAAAGGCAGCCACTGGAAACATAATAACATTGTAGTAATTATAAAACAAATAGAACTTGAATCCTTTGTATAAAGTGAATACATCAAAAAGTCCTACAGGAACCCGTCACAAGAATATGCATTTCATATCATGTGGTCAGAGTAACGGTACCGACTTCCTCAGAAACCTGCTTTACTGTCATAATGACTAAATAATCTGTCAGCAGTAACAATGCTGAAGTGCAGGGGTGACTTATGCAAATGGCCGCTTTGACCGAAATCTCAAGGCTGAGTGGAACACCCACGGCCTCTCGCAGGCGCATGGGAAAGCTGTCGACGTGATCAGCAGCCCTATCTGTGGTCGAGGTGAAGATCATTTGAAAGCACGAGAAACCTGGCTGAATCATACGCCTTATCAGCAGCGGTGTTGCACGTAGGCCCTGCACGTAGGCCCTGCACGTGCGTGCGCCACCCTACCATAAACCACCCCAACCCCACACACACACACACACAATCACACACGCAGGCCATTTCCATTCCAACTGTCACTGCAGTATATTGAACCTGGAGCTGCATTAGGGTGATTAGAAAGCTGGGAAAGGTTTGGGGAGGGGAGGAAGCTTGTCAAAAAGGGGAGTGAGCAATTTATTGTTCGACCATTAAACTTTCTGCGGTATCGTTACTAAACTCAAATGTGTCACTGAGTCAAACCCGTCCCTTTTGAAATGACTTGGTAGTCATGTGTGTTCCAGTGTGTTCTACAGACTGTAACATGCCAATGTTCTGTTACCAAAGGAGTGACGTCTCATGACCAAAACCATGTATGTGTGTCTACTGTGGCATATTAGAAATAACAGATTCAGATCAGAACAGCAATGAGCACCCCATTCAGTGAGGTGTGATAAAGGCACTACCGGCCCCTAACAGGGACCGCAGAACATACAAAGCAGAAAAAATTTACACCCTTCACAACAACCATGTACACGTGATGAAAGCCAGACATCAGTAACAAACAAAAAAAACGAAAGGAATAAGGATGTGATGGATTACCACACAAGCTTTGTGCTGAGACCAGGATAAAGCAGCACACCAGCCTGTCCCAAACGGTTCCGCTTGGATATATTTCCGCTGCATCCTTACGCTTTCCACTTTCTGTCTCAATGGCAGGCTTCAGATTCACAATCTCGGTTATTGTTTCTGTGTGTGTGTGTAAGAAATAGAGACGTGAACGCGACAGAGGATCCATACACCTTGCAGTGAGAGAATACTGTAAGGTCTGGCCTCTGGTCCCTGTCCACCAAAAAAATAAAATAAAAGGGTAAATTGATCATCAATAAAATGTTTCCAACAGTCGGAAGCTCTTTGTGACGGGTTCCTGTAGGACTTTGATTTCTTTCTAAAAACGTCAATGCTGGATCGGGAAGCTTCAAAAATGGAGCACAAAACTCTCCCCGTCCTGGGGGTGCTATCTGCTTCATTGTATATTTTTAGTACAGCTCTTCCTGGTGTTGAGTCATTTACCATAAGCACATTCAAGATCTATTCTGACGCCACCATTAATTTGCTATGATAATAAAAGTTGCGTTAATTGGGGTTTTGAGGAACCATGGAATCAGTCTAGGCTGATCTTGCTTATGCTCACCAAAGTGAAATCATTGTGACACACACAACCAAATTTGTCCTCATTTAACCCATTAATCTTAGTGAGCAGTGGGCAGCCATGAAAGGCGCCCGGGGAGCAGTGCGTGGGGACGGTAACTTGCTCAAGGGAACCTCAGTGGCACATTGGTGGTTCGGGATTTGAGCAGGCAACCCATCGGATACGATTTCGCTCCCTTACCCGCCATGCTGCCACCAGTGGAAAGGTGTAATGAGCATCCCACAACCATCAGAACAGCTCCTTCGCCCACATGCCACACAAAACACTTGAAGACTCATCTCCTCCTCTGAAGATCAACCTTCACTCATATTTGTTTCCTCATTCCCTTCAGCCCTACTGCTTAACTGTTATTCCTCATGCGGATGCTTTGGATAAAAGGGTTTGCGTTTTTGTTCCTCGAGGCCACTTCAGCAGCCATTCGGCAGAACGTTGTCCCTGCACCTCAGTAATGTCCTCCGGCGCTGCACAAATTCTCCCATCGTGCCCACCACTAAAACAGCCAGGTTCCGAGTGAGTCGTCTCACACATCCCGTCTCCGTCAGCCGTTGACCCGTCGAGCATTCGTGACAGCTGATATCACAGGATCTAGCGGTGGGGCATCAGACAAGCAGACCCTCCGCAAACTACTCAGCCCAGGTGTAACCATTTCAGCTAATTGCCTCATTAATGATTAAACCAGTTGGAGCCGGCTCTAGCACTCCGCTGTGGGGAGCAAATTGTTCTGATTGGTTTGGCACCATCAATTATTGATGAGCCAGTGGGCTCAGATGCTTAGAGCCCAGGTTAGAGGGTTTGACAGACCCCTTCATCCTCCTGCCTCCACGACGACAACCTAGCGGCTTGGTCGCGGCTCACTCTCTGTCCAGAGGTCACTTTGCAGGGTTACTTTAACATTATCAGGTTGTGAGAGTAGAAGTGTGAAGTTCCTCACTTGGGACATCATCAGATACAAAGAGCATCAAGTAACAGACTGATCAGAGTTCAGCCAGGGACTGTGGGACACCTCCAACCCTGAGGTCATATACTGTTTAAGGCATAGTAGGCTTGTGTGTTGTGGCAGATTTATTGGAATAGATCACTTTCTTCACAGTTTACATTCCACTAGTAGGTAATAGTTCAGATTATATTGGCTATTTCCATTCAGTGATGCATGAATGAGACTTGTCTTTCCCTTGTATGCTCTTCAGCATTCAGGGTGGATCGCATTCATCCTAATCTCATCCATTCTCCTTTCAGTTTATGAATCGGAATTGATGATGATCACCTTCAACATTGAAAGTCAAAATATTCCATATCATCCCTCACCCACTGTCCACTTGATCCATATTAGGACATTGGTCTGAACCCATGTCCTGGGATGCCAGCCGACCACAGGGCACGCATATCAGTCACAAACCATTGACTCACAGATTATAGAGTCACCAATCCACCTTTAGTCTGTGGGAGGAAACCAGAGAACCTGGAAGAAACTCACACCAACACGAGGAGTCCAGATTCAGTTAGCTATAACACAACACAACCATGGGCACATCTATAGCAGTTATTAGTGTCTATTCATTTTAATCAATAAGAATTGATGAAAAAACAATCAGTTTTTTGGTAATGCAATTTATTTCAATATAGTACCTAATAGAACAGACAAAAACATTTAATTTTAGTCAAACCCAGTCAAAACAAGGTTATCTTATTATCATATTATTATTACCTTATAGACTCGAGAATACTCTAGATAATCTATTCGAGAGACCACACATTCAGTTTTTTCCTCTCCATTGTAAAGAAAGTGCGTCCAAAGATCGCTTATCATTTTCTGCCAGCCGTTCACTAAACCATCATAACTATCCTGCTGTGACTGCGGAAGTGACGTCGTCCGTGTGACCAGATGGGAGATACAGGAAACAGAAACCGTGATGTAATATAGTGATTAAACAAGAGGAAAAAACGTCTCGTCTCATTTTGGTCAACGAAAATTAAGAGAGTATATTTTTTGTATAGTAGTATAGTTAGTACAGTTTATATCTTGTAAACCATATTTAGTCTTGTTTTTTATTCATCATCAATATTACATGATATATTTTTGATATATTATCACATGACCAGCACTTTTCTAATTGTCATCACGTCTAATTGTCATTTTTTAATAAGCCAACATTTTTCTGCAAAGTTTACCAAAGTTGTGTGCCACAGTCTCTTTTCAGTGTTTCTGTCTGTCACGCCATGGTCTGTTCAGGATATTTGTAAAATTGGTGTGAGCCAATTGGCACCTTTCATAACAGCAATCCGCTGAACCCTGTGAATTTTTCATCCTGAATCCTTGAACACAAAGCGTGGAGCTGAAGACGCAACACAGTCCCGTGTCCTCAGCAGAACGGCATGTGATGTTCCCCCGTTCCCTGCTTTGGCAGCACGGGCCCAGAACAGACAGCGAGGTCTGAGGGCGCAGCTGGATAATTGGTGCCCCGCGAGAAGCCCTCAGCTGTGAGCCTGTGTGTAAGGGTGGACCACCCGTGTGTGTGTGTGTGTGTGTGTGTGTGTGGGGGGGGGGGGGGGGGGCATTCTGTTTGTAAACATGAGTCATGCCCAGCATCAAGGGAGGCTGGGAGGTCAACAGGGAGAGCAGACAAAAGCTCGGCATCCATGTTGTGCGGGATGGAACTTTATGCTTTTTGAGGCATTAACACATCACGATTAGGAACAGTGATGCATCCACACATTGAGTAAAACAACAATTTATGCATAAAAATATGGATGCTTCCGGGACGTTTGTGAGCAACGTAAACTAAAAACTTGATTTTTTTCCCCCAAACACACCTCTTATTCGTTTGTGCCCAACTGTTCAGAATGTCAGCCACGCTTTATTAGTGACCTAAATAGTGACCTCTTTACTGCATTTATTTAGTTGAATTCTAATGTGATAACCATGAAATATATATTGGAACCATAAAATGTACCCAACCCTTATCCAACACCTTCTCTGGCTTCTAGGGTATTTTCTCTATGTAGGCTGAATAGAACATTGCCTTAATTAAATTACCAATTTATTCTTAACACATTGCCCCAACAATAATGGAGATTCTGAAAGGCCTTAAAAACTGCATGTTATGGGAATGAAGATGACAAATAGCGCATGTACGGACTTCATTTAACTGTAAGTCCCCCTTGGCGAGGTCATTTAAATGAACATGTATACATGTAGGGGATAACACCGCCTTCAAATTACCAGCCTCCCACTGATGATTTGAATGCTGAATCATGACCCATGATTGCACTACACCTAAGACAACTGAATCATTATACTCACACACACTAATTGGAAAAATTATATCAGTGAGCTGCTACATCGTTTGCTGTCAAAGGAGTACAACGCTCTTCATGTTTGGAAGCTGAGAGGTTTCAGCTTTTTTTTTTTTTTAAGAGATAAGGACCAGGAAATTGACTCTTATTATTTTACATACCACCCTTTTTTTTTTAGAATCTGTGCACCTTTTTAGAAACCCTTTCTCCACCACTGGAAAGTCATGCATGCTGAAATCCACACTTTTACACTTGGCGCAAATTCATTACCTTCAAAAAATGTATCCAGACATGTCCAGTTGACATCAACTTTAATGCTTAACTGGTTTGCTCTGCTCTGTTAAACCAGAAACCTAAACCTTTTATGTGTTTGGTCTTAATGGGTAGGAAACGTCTCTCTGCTAGACAAAAACATCCGGAAAGACCTACAACCATACATAATGCGTCCAATCAAGTTTCAGATGACGGAGAGCTGCAACCAAAGCCTTGGCAGGCAAAGATTACATCAGACTATGAGCATTTTTCTTGTGCCCACTTGTGTTCTTGACTGTGGTGTGTGTTTGACTTCCCAGCACCACTCATATATGGCAAGCAGAAATGCACTTTGTGCCTAATGGCCCACCCACATGCATATGAGGGAAAGGGCCGGTGAGTCAGCCAGCTGTCGTCCCTCAAACCTCCAGTTCTACCTGTGGGGTGAAACATAAAAAAAGAAAGAAAAACATAAATACTCAAGGCCTTGTCGTGTTTAATTTTTTGGTAAAGTGTTGCTTGCTGCAGGGCGAGATTAGGGTCCAGTTGTCGGTTCTGTACTTTAACGGCGCGCATGCATCATTTCCTCTTTTTAATGTATTTTTATTGCTGTTTCCAGTAGGCAGTTGCTGTGTAATCTTAGTAGTGCTGTGTCACTGAACCATGCAAGATGCATTTGTGGAGCAGGTCTACGGTTGGAAACATAAAACAACCAATGTGGAGCACAGGCTTCCCTGCCACAGGAGCATGAATTTAATTGAAAGTGAAAAATCACTATCACATAGCAATGCCATGAAGCAGAGGACCATCTTTGTCACTGTTTTCTCCTGAACTAGGGAAGCCAATTAAAAAAAAAAAAAAGAACATTGAGACACCTGGGCAAGGACCAGTGGAAGTTCTGATGAAGGCCACTTCTTTTTTCTCTCACTCTCTCACACGCTGAGGGAACCCGCAGATGGGCATTATGAGTCACGTATTCTAAACCCCTCTTCTCTCTCTCTCTCCCTTTCCCTCTGTCTGTCTCAACAGATGAAGTGCCAACGGAGCGCAGAGCAGAATTACGGCACAGGGCTTCCCACAAAGCACAACGTTTCAACAACAAACTTGATGAAGAAGATACAAAGAGAAGCGAAGAGAGACCCCCTTCCTCTGGCTCCCAGCGGTATTCTTCACAGCCTTTCCTGCTCAGCTTCTTCCCTCCTTTTTTCTAGAAATGAAAAGAAAAAAAAAATCCAAAATGTTAATCGACAGACATCAGAACAGAGGACTGAAAGTACTGTTTTACCGTCATCTGAGACCCATCCGTGCATGTTGTCGAAATGAATGGGACTCCACACCCGAAGGGGAAACACCATTACGAAGACTGACCTCTACAGTCTTCCTTGACTGTAAATACAATCATTCACATTTCTGTCAGCGTTTCTCCATCGTAAGCATCACCGACGCCCACCTGAAAGCAGAGTATCCTCCCTCCACCCTGCATTCCCCCCCCTTTTAGTGAATGAGTATCGTCTCTTCAGCATTACTTTTTGTGTTGAATAATAACAAAGCTAGTCGCCGTCCAGAATATAAACCCCAGAAAGCGTGTAATGTACAAAGAGCATGGACAAATAAGACATAGTGCAAATTCCCAGAGCCATTCTCCTTAGACCAAAACCTGCGGTCATGTAAATATCTGGAAGTCTGAGTTATTATTCATTTCACTCTATTTGCAAATAGACATGTGACATGTTTTCCATGCGACTGTCCAAGAATAATATTACAAATAAGACCAAGTAGGTTCCATAAATGCTTATTATATGCAGTGTAATTTATATATACAGGACGTTTTTATATCTCCAATTTTGTGACAGCTGCACTGAGTGACTGAGTCGACGAAAGGTGGAGAAGAATTGGGCAGGCGGATATTATATCAAGGATAAACGAATCTTAAATGCAGCCATATAGTCCTTTGTGAGTCCCGGCTCTTGGACACTTAATCCACACCTTTGGACCGGAATCCCCTTGTTTTCCTTTTTCTTCCTCTCTGGCAGACTTTTCTCCCTCCATGATTGTGTTACGTTGTACGGCTTGTGGCCACCGGTGGCCTGTTTTGCTCTCTGGGAGGGCCTTTTATCCTGGATTAGCTCTAGGCGAATGATCTTGGACCTGTTTCTGCCCAAATCCAATAAAGCACTCCTGGCCATGAGACTCCACAGACTCCGAAAGACTCCAAACATGGCTGCTGGGCTGGAAAATGGTGAAAAATCAGATCACCTCGGCCAGGATGTTTCTTCCTTTTGTCCTTTCATACTTCTTCCCCCTGAACTGTCGACAGCGTTGAAAAAAAAAAAAAAAAGAAATGACGTTTTACCACGAATGGGCCTGTGCAGCTAAGTGGCTCAGGTTGGCGAGACGAGCGTGGAACCTCTGCATGAAATGCACGCAAAACAAAGGACCTCCCCGAAAAAGCCTCTTCCTCTGCATCCTCCTCTACCTCTTCTCCACGCATTCCCAGAGAATCCAGCCTGGCCGCACCTTTGCTGCATGAGCCTGGAGCTTCACAAGGAGAGCAGGAGACACGTGAAACACAGGGGACTGATTCCATTGTACATATGTAAATGTGGGTTTGTATAAAACGTAGGGCTGTGGCGAGGGCCATTCTGCACGCTGAGATGGGCTAGGACGATGGGGCATTCTGGGTAAACTAGAGGCAGTCACCAGTTTAAGGTAACAGAATCCAGCATTAAATTGCTGCCAAGAGTTTCTTTTTAACATACCATCTGTACACGTAGCCCCGATAAAAATAATATATGTGCATAGTAAGGTTGTCAGATGTGTCAATGGGATCTCATTATCTGTTCAGCTCTTGAACCCCCAACCCCCCAGTATAAAAGAAACAGTGACGCAGGGCAGTTCTATTAAGTGGTGCGGGGCGACCTGCCAGAAACTGGTCTATTTATCTGGTGTCAGAGGGATTTACGCATCTCAGCGAGTCAACGCTGGCTGCCAGGGCCACTGGCAGCTTTTGGCCGATGGGCCGGGGCTGCATCCATGCAGAGCTCGGCGAAGGGGGCGCTTCCTTTTAGCTCTGCCCGTGCACGGCCTGTACAAAAGGTCCATGTGAAAGTGGGGCTGTGGCGATCGTGCCGCTCATCTCCACCTCTGCCCGGCCCCTCCGGCCCTCGGCTCCTGGCAGCTGCTTCACTAATGAGACAGTGGGCTAAAGGGAAGCAGATGTTATGGCCAGCGTGTAAATACCCGGTGTCCTTCCACTTCACTGAGCTTCTTATCCCCAGCTAATGCAGCTGCTGCTCACTGCAGCCTGCAGGAAAAACTACAGTGCAGATTTTTTGTTCTGAAATGTGCAAAACCAGCCAACCAAAAATGAAAAGCAGTACCTACATAGCATGGCTCACCTATGCAGCATTGTCTGAGGTAGTATTATACATTCATTCAGCATTCTCCTCATTTTTCTTATTACAATGTCTTTATTAAAACAATTACATCTTTTGTCAATTAATTACAATAATTTGCTGCTATTGAAATGTGTATTTTTATATCCATATAGTACCAGAGTTCTGGAACAACAGAAATGTGTAAAATCCATAATGTCACCCTGATCTTGTATCATCATTGTGAGTTAATACAGTTTATGCAGTCATGCAGTGGAGCTTTGAAACTGTGTGGCAAAAACAGAATATTCTCCCCCTGCCAGTGTCAAGAAAATGCATTCAAATATCGCCTTTTACGTTGTTTGTGCAGCTTTCTATTTATTTATTTATTTATTTATTTATTTATTTATTTATTTATTTATTTATTTATTTATTTATTTGAAGCCATGGATTTCTTTTGATGTATGCATTTATTTTATTTCCTTTGGTCATCATGCCTATAAATGCCACATCAAACGAGCATTTCCGTCTGGAGCACTACCTGCTTTTGCACTGATAAGTAAATGCAGATTGGAAGGCAGACATATTAAAGGATAAATCCGTCAGGGGCGGGCGACGTGTGACATGTTAAAAGGCAACATGTTGAGATGCTGTTGATCTTGCGGCAAAAGCTCCTCTCAGGAAATTAAACGAAACAAACACCGTGATGTGCATGAGCCAAAGAGATTGTGAAAATTATTTATTATTATACTTTTTTTTTTAAATCTAAGACAAGGAGCCAGCCTTGAGCTACAGCATCAAAGAAAATGTATGAATTGCAGAATGAGTGCCAACCCCACTGTACGAAGATGAGGTACATAAAAAAAAATAAAAATAAATAAATAAATAAAACGCCCTTATCTAAACAACAAATATGTATACAGACATGCAACATAATGGGATTGTTCTGTGCACAAACAATAAGCTGTTAGCGTAATCACAGGTCAAATATATATTACCCAGAGGGCCGGAGCGGAGGTATATTAAAATGATGGATAGGTCAGAGGGAGGGATGAAGGGGAGGAGCGCGGGCGAGTGGGAGTTGTGCCGTTTCGCACCGTGCTCGGGTCATGCAGCACTCCTCCACTCCGTCTTTAGCTTCTCCCACGCGCATCGCCACTCCATTTAATCAGGCCGCGGCTCCTGTCCCTCACTCTCTGTCCAGGCATTTGCAAGCTGTCTAGGGCCGAGCGCTTCATCAATCTCCGCAGTAAGGGAGCGAGGTGGGGGGGGTGGGGCCGCAGAAAAGCTTGTTTTAGATTAAGCAAAGCGGGTTGGTGCGGTAATGAAGGAGCGTCTCACAGCTTTGAGAGCCATTTGTCAACCCACAGAGCCGGAGCCACAATGAGGGGGCAGCAGGGTTAGAAACGAATATAAATTATCACACTCACACTGTAAATTCCCACTTTTCCCCTTTGACCTCAGTTTGATACGCCGCAAGACTTGCGGTCAAATATGGATCATTTACAGAAATTACTCGTTTGGGTGGTGTGAAGGTGATGCGCAGTGGGCTGGGCAGATGCTCACCCTGTAAGGAGTATTTCACCACAATTTACCACAAGGTGGTAGTTACTAAGGAAGATGCATCTAACAGAGAAACATTTAAAAGTGTCTATTAAGTACCAACACGCCTCTTTTTTCAACTCTTTATCTGCATAACAGTATATTGTACAATTATCATGTACAAAGTGGACAAAAAATATCCCTGATATTAAATTAGAACATAATTAATTAGTCAAAAATGTAAAACTGCTCTGGATTATAAGTATCAAAACAATGAAATACTTTAAGACATATCTATTCATCCTTGCATTTTAATGAGTACTTTTTGAATCTTATTTTATTTAAGCGAGATTGTTATGTATAACTGTTGATAATTGCATGCTTGACTTAATTTTTTTCCTGCAATACATTGTTGAGCACTTTGTATTGCTACCTGCACAGGTGCTACAGAAATAAAATCTGATTGATTCTAATTCTAGACAAAAATGGCCCTATGGTGACAAGACCCAACAGGACGCAATAAGTGAGGAGTTGTGTCACCCTGATGGCCAGATGGAAGAGTGGCCTGGCTTAGGCCTTGCTGAGATAATGAGCAAAATGAAGAACAACCTTTTGACCAGACTGAGCTGATCAGGCCAATCTCCAGGCCGTTCAGGGAGGAGACCGCCCCCCTCAGGCGATCAGGGTCCAAGATTTTAAGGGATTAGCCCAGCAGTCCTAAATGCAACAAATTGGCCAAGCTGTTGAATCCCATCAGAGCGCGGTCCAGTTTAATATCCACAATTAATTCTACTAAAACGAGTTGACTCGCCCTCCCCCGCACATGATAATATCAAGGACCGTAACCCACGCAGTCTCATTTCTCAGAACCTCAGCACAGCATGCTGAACGCTTCTGGTAATGTCACCATTCAAATGACAGGGTTAGGTGGTGGCAGAGGGGAGTACTTCTCGAAAAAAACATTTTCCCACTTACTGAAATAAAAATAACAAATCGCCCCGAGACTAAATAACAGTTGGCTTGGCCTTTGCTATTTAGGCACGCAGTCTGCCATCTGACAGCTTGATTTAGGCCTTCATTCCAGCTCAGTGAGGAGCGCAGAACGAAATACAGTTCAACTGCACCAGGCGCCTACGGACACCAAAAACATTGATTATTTGGCGAAATAAACGACTCACACTTGGTCAATTTATAAATATGCATGAAAAGGGGCCAGTACCCACTATGTCTTAGGTGGCCAAAAGCAACAGCATGAAAGATCTGGACAACATTGGCTCTTTCAAAAGAGCACTGGCGCTCTTTTGAGATAGAGACGGCCCCCCGTGTCTGAACAATAGGAGATGGGTCATCACAGGGGTCTGGATCAGAGCCCGGCAGGCGGCCATTGAGCAATTCATGCTGGGAGACGGATGTAATCCCTCAGTATTAGAGCAGTGAAACGCCACGGTCGACAAATCCCCCCTCTGGCACCCTGAGAACAAAGACGGGAGAGAAAAAAAAGAGAGAAGGACGGAGTGAGAGAACAGCTCGTTTCAGTGTCTGTTGAGCCATATCCGGTTATTCTAAATTAAACGCTAATATTTTAGAGGGCTGTTCACTGTGAAGGTATCGTCGTTTTATCTTCTGTGGTTCAGAAGCAAAGGCAAACTAATGCTCCAGATTGAAATAGGTGATGTACAGCACATTTGCCCAATAAATTCCTGCTGATGTGCATTTGGTATGGTGCTGATGTCACCATACCAAGTGTCCTCAAAATAATTTTTTTTATGTGTTTCATGCTTGTAGGACTGGTGTTTGTTGAATATGCTGTGGCTGGATTTTAGAAACGCTGGCACCAAAATTGAAAGATACTAATTAATTACGGACATATTGTATGTTGTACTGCTTTTCCATGAAAATACGGCATCATAATAGCAATGTGCCAAAGATCATGTATATCTACATTTTAAATGTTGCTCTGATTGATTTATTGCTTTTTACGCTCAGAACCTCTAAAGAAGTATGGCCCAAAATCAGTTTTTTCGTCCATCAAAGTAGCACAAAAATGTTGTTTGTGCTTCCTGTTTTGTGCTGTGTGTGATATTGTGAAAACAGGGCCCATCCTGTTCAGCATATATCCTGTTATGCGTATCACTTCTTATATTGCTACCCCTCTGATGGCCCTGTCCTTTCTTTTCATTTCATTTGCAGCCTTAAACATCTGACTCTATAATTTGACCCATGAGTTTTGAGGCCCATCTTTGAGGTGAAGGGTACCTTCATCAAGAACGTGAGAAGAGTGGAGTAACCCCTGGCTCATGTTTCTGGAGAGATTAGCCCCCCTGCCACTTAGCCACGGTGACCCAGGTTACGGAGAAGCTTTATGAGATGGTGTATTAACACGCACGGTCACCCACACCCCTCGTTCATCACACAGAGCAAACAGCTCACCGGGCTGGTGTGAAACACACACCCATTTGATTGCGCACCATGGCTGCATACACTGACCTTAATTACACCGCGATACGTGGGTCTTATCTTTGTACAGTTGAGTGGAAGATTAGCAATATATTACCTCCATTGGGTGCAATAAGGTAGCCGCAAGCTACGGTTTCAGTCTTTTGCTTTGTCTTCTATGTCTTCCATGCATACATTTTGACAGTACAGCACATATGATCCTTGAGACTTTGACCAGGAAAAATAAACTCTTAGTTTAGAGGCCTGGTGATGCTACGCAACCAGTTAATGGCAGATCACGGTCAATAGGCCTTGTCAATATGTCTTCCATGATAAATGGTAATGGCCCAGGTGTTGTTTTTGCAGAGGGACCATGTGCATGTTGATGGGTTAGACACGGGGAGGGTCAGAGAGCAAGAGCATAATGTCCACCAGAATCGTACATGTCCTCTGAGCTCACTGGTGTTCACGTTTCACGTCACGACACAGTTGTCATTGTAAATGGACCTTTCCAGCTGCGCTGAAACTGTTTTACTGAACAAAGCATTCAGATGGAATGCATGTACGAATTAACATGCCTTTTTCCAATTAGACATTTGGTTTGTTTCCTATTTAACATGCATGTGTTGTGTAATCTATATGAAGCTGCCTTTTTCAAACGACATATGTAAATAAACAATGTCAAAGAAAAAAACACATAGATCACCCTGTCCTAGGCCCAGCTCTGTACATAAACTGTACATAAAAACTAAAATAAAATCAACTATGCATGCTGATAATCTAGCAGATTTGTTCAGGTAATTTTTATAATCCAGAATAAGGCATGTTGCGGGGTACAAAAAAAAAGGAATATTTAATATCAAAAGTGAAAAATACACAAATAAATAAAGCCATAAACTAGATATGGTGTCAGAAATGTCTACAGAAGTCAGAAATTGTCTTAGTTGTTAATGTTTTCTGCTCCTGTTGTATGTTTCCGGGCGATGCAATTATGCAGATAAGGTTGGGGCAAAGCAGACCACCAAAATCAATTGTTGTAGTGTAAGGTCTCTTACTGTTGATTTGTTTTTTATATATTTTTTTATTGTTTTGTAATCAAATTCTCCTCAAGGCTTGTTTTACTTTTTAAAGTTTATTTACAATAAATGACAGTGGCAGCAGGGGAAGGTTTGTCATGTACATGGTGCAATGAACCAAAAAATATATATGTTCACCAGCTTCAAAATAATAAAAAGTAGAAAATGCTCTGCTGTTACCATGCTGTAATTGTAGTTGGAAGGAAAATAAAGGTAATCTGTGAGATTAAATATCAAGATGCTTTATTCATTTGTTTGCATCAAGGGTTGGATTTGCCTCAACCACAGCAAGAATTCTAATTTGTGTCGGATATGGAAACGAAAGGTTGGATTCCTCAAGACAACACAACCATTTAAGAGTTGAAAATCTAATGGCAACCATGAATGATGGAATTGTGTAATTTTTAAAATGTGTTCAAAATATTTAATAAATAATCATTGTAACAAGAAGTTCTAAAGGTTGCATTTTTTTTTACCTTGAAAGCACCATGCAATGCATAACTACTTAACCCAAATGCATCCATGACTCATGACATTCAGACAAAAACTAGGACATATATTGAAAGCTACAAATGAGGAGCATCCAGCAGTCACAGCTCACACAAAAGCTTTCCAGCAGGAGGTGGACATCACAAAGGATGATGCATACGAGTGATTCACTGGGTATGACTCTCTCCAACTGACTCACTGGCAGCCTTGTGCCACCCTCTGCTTCACCTTCACAAAGACCTTTTTAGGCCCCTGTTAACTGGTATGCCATGTACACAAAGAGGGCAGCACATGCAGGGACTTCACTTACTCAATGCTTGAAATGGGCATTCTGTATTGCGTGGCATTGGCAGGGGAGCAAAGGAAAATGCAATGAGTAACCTGTTTAGCTTAAGCTATAAACCTATCTTCTATGTGTGTGCAGTGGATAACAAAAAAATCCCTAATAATATCCCTAGATGTCTGCCTCAAGTATAGCATTTCATTTTATCAGCCCAATAAGGCAGATAGAAAGGGGAACACATTTACTGCAGTGAAGGGAAATTGCAGATGCATTATATGTAGAAAGCATGTTAAAATGTTTTTGTCAGCACTGGTATCAAACTGAATTTATGCACCATTAAACACAGGAAGAAAAAGTCTATGGATAATACTTAGTTCAAGAATACCAGTTCAACTGGTATTTGGTGGAAATGACATTGTGATGTTTGTGTTAAAATCCCATGATTCAATGTCCATTTTAGCATAGTGAGTGATACATTTTCACACAAGGCAAAATATAAAATAATGTTGCCATAGTTGTTTTTAAGGAATTTGAATATTTCTTACTGACATCCAGTAAATATCCTTTCCTTTTGAATAATATTGTCATAGATTTTTTTTCATTACCTCCAATGCTCTTTTTAGCAGCCACTATTATTATTATTTTTTCTTTCCTATTTACATTTACATTTACAGCATTTATAAGACACCCTTATCCAGAACGACTTACAATCAGTAGACAGGGACAGTCCCCCCCTGGAGCAACTTGATCAGGGACACAATGGTAGTAAGTGGGGTTTGAACTTGGGTCTTCTGGTTCATAGGCGAGTGTGTTACCCACTAGGCTACTACCACCCTTCCCAGAGTCAGTAGATGCATCTATGATAGATGTCACTAGAACGTCACGTAATTTCTCTGAAAAGATTAATACCTTGATGCTGATATATTACACGAAACCCGTAATCGGGAGGTTGACGGTTCGAGTCCCAAACCGCCAAGCAAGGTACCATTCTCTCATACTGGTCCCCTTTCATGGATGCCCACTGCTCACTAAGGTGATGGGTTAAATGCAGAGACCACATTTCACTGGGTGCTGTGCTGTGGTGTATCACATGTAACAACTAATCACTTTCTTTTCTAATTGGGTTTTGATTACTGATTTGGGCCAAACTGTTCTAGGAGGAACATTTGGATGCAGGTTGTATAGAGAAAATAAGTAAAATACTAAAATGTATAGTAAAAATGTCATTCTTGTGAAAGAAGCTTACAAATTTGATTATATTTTTATTCATTACACAAATCACCTTCAAAATCCTTTCAGTGTGCAGCCTCCCCAACAGCTCAAACCGTTCGGATGATGCCCTATGCGGCATTCATCAGTTTGCCCAGCATCCGCATCCCCCACCCAACGTTAATGGCTGTGTGAAAGTTATCAGACGTTTGCTCCATTAATTAAAACCCACTCTGACTGTGAGGAGAGAGGAGAGAGCTAGATGTGTTTGTAAGTTTAAATAAATCGCTTACAAGAGGACACATTCAATTAGTTATTTCATTATACCCCTAGGTGTAATCAATTTGCAAACCCAATAACAAAGTCAAATCAAGCTGTCAGCCAACTCTGGCCTGCATTTTTCAGAATGATTGAAGAGCACCTTTGTGGGGAGCGAGAAAAAAAAAGTTCCCATGAGCCCAGTTCATTTGTTCTCCCCGCTCTGTCTATAAAAAGTAGATATTCTGCACTGTGAGAATAATGTCTTACGTAGTGGGGTCACCAAAAACGACTTAATGAATGCATATTTTCCGCGCACCTCGAGTTCCCATCTGATGTGAACTGAGATGCCTACCAACACTGCAGGCAATCCCTCCCATTTTCTCTCTCTCTCTCTCTCTCTCTTTCTCGCTCTCCCTCTTCCTTACCCAAGAGGTGATGCATGGCGGAAGGAGCGCCCTCTTTATTTCGTGCGGTTCTCTTCAGGCACAGATAAACAATGCATGTGTGGCGCTCACTCATCAGTCAAGGGCTTCGGTCCTTCGCCTGGCCAGATAACATCAAGTGTGCATGTGAATTGCCGAGTGCCGTCTGCCACACTTCAGTGATAACCCCCACAGTGCGGGCGTGCAAGTGCTGGGCGGGTGGAAAGAAAGGGACTTCCGCTGTACAACTGAAAACACTGACTGCCAAAACACAGATTACAAGGGTCACTACAGACGAAATGTCACCTTCGTCCAGGTTGTGCAAATGTTGTGCTGTGATAAAAAAAATTAAAATAAAGTCATCTGATCGTGACTGATTTCCACTCGCCTGAAGAGGAATATTCATCCAACACGTTGCTTCCATGTTTGAGCGGCTCAGCAGCCCTGAGTCTCCATTTAAAGGAGCACAGAAAAGAGGTTTCACCTGAATGTAGGTTTTTGTGGGCTTTGTCACTGGCTAGGATGCATCTCACATCCGTGACACAGGTCAGACCCCACACAGCTCATAAACAGAACACTGCTTTACACATTAAATTAATTGTCTATAAATTAAGCTTGTTCATTCTGACAGACCATATTATAAAGGACATAACGTTTCGAAGAATTTGGAAAAGAAATAATTACCTGGGAATCATGGGAACATGGAGGGCCAGAATCACATTGGGTAATTAACTGCCTGCATCCCGCTCCATGTAGCCAGACTGCCAAGTTCATTAAGGAATGAAATGACAGCGTCACGACCCTTTTCCTGACCCTGAAATCCCAGCTCTCTGACACCCATTGGTTCCCCAATCATTCTTTCATTGTTGGCATATGTTTGGAATAACAAGACATCACTTCCTGCCAAATCCTGCACAATGAGCCCAGTGATTGGGTCCAGTGGCAGGCAGCACTGTCAGACTGGATGCAAGGTCTGAAAGCATGCAGCTTGCATGGGCAAATCACAGCGGAGGCGAATTTGGAACTGGGGGGGGGTCGGTCACATTGTGTGGCCAAACAATGGCATGGATTGTGAAGATATGAGGAGATTGTGTTGGATCAAATCAACATCATCGCATTATCTAATATAACAAGTGTCTGTAATTATGTCTGTATAATGTATCTGGAAAAGAACAATGAGGCAGCCTTTATGGCGCACGGCCATCAAGGGAAGGCGCTTGTTTTGGGCACATTGTCATGGTAAAAACACGTTTTTTTGTTTAATGGAAATGGTGTAAATAGTCGCCAGAGGCTGAGACCCGTCGTGGGCTTTAAATCGTTTTTTAGTGAAAGTGAATGTAAGCGCACATGGTGGGGAACAAAAGGGAAGAACAAACGACAACAAAAAAGAGCGTTGAGGCTTCATCTGGCCTTTGTGTGAAGGAGTGCGTTCTCACTCTCCGCGCCGCGTCCAACTCCCAACTCATTGTCGCGGACACAAAATCGCTTATTTGGCATGTGCCGCGAGGACAGATTTAAATACGATCGTGGTCATTACCACAAGGCCCCTCTCGGCCGTCATGCGAGGAAATCCCCCCCCCCGCCCCAAACCCTCCCCGGCCGCCGCTTCTTTTCAAGTTTAAAGCCATTTTCTCGCCAGACACCTAGTGTAAAACAGATAACAGCGATATTAAGTCTCGGCTCGGGGGAAGCGAGCGGGACGCGCGGGGTGGGGGTCGCGGGCGCGAGTGGCAGATTAGCGTGACCTTGACTGTGGTAGCGCTGGCAGAGACACTAAACGATAACCTCTGCCAGGCCTTTCTCTTCCCGTCCTTTTCTTCCTGCGCCGGGCTGACTGGGTCCTGCTCCCGGGCGGTGACAGGCTAATACAGCGCGAGCAGTGGAGCTTGTCTGGCTACTTAGCGCTTTCTCTCCTGCGGGTAATGAGGGTGCTGCCTGGGCACCGGCGGCAGATGTGGCACCCACGAATTTTGCATTTCAAGCGGAGGTAGTGGATGCGTACCGCGGGCCGAGACACAAAAACATGCCTAGATAAGATTTTAAGCAATAGTGCTAAATACATCCACATTCAGGTAAATGCATGCAAATACTAATTTAATTGCACTGTCAATATCAGCCCCTCCACCTCGCCACCACGATTTATTAAGCATCTGTGAACACCCCCACAACTCATTCACAGCATGCTTTATTAATAAAGGATTTCATACTTGCCCACGCCCAGCAGGATTCTGATGTCCAGCTGCAGGCCATTTCTCATCCTATCTGTTTAATTGAACCAAGATGCTAATAAGCCAACCCTGAGACGGTCAAGTCATCATTTCTTTGTTTTTTTTTCTTTCTTTTTGGTCATGACACACTGACAGGAATAAGCTGTGCATTAACCTATATATATACAGTACAGGCCAAATGTTTGGACACACCTTCTCATTCAATGTGTTTTCTTTATTTTCATGACCATTGGTAGATTCTCACTGAATTCATCAAAACTATGAATGAACACATGTGGAGTTATGTACTTAACAAAAAAATAACTGAAATAACTGAAAACGTGTTTTATATTCTAGTTTCTTTGCTCTGATTACTGCTTTGCACACTCTTGGCGTTCTCTCGATGAGCTTCAAGAGGTCGTCACCTGAAATGGTTTTCCAACAGTCTTGAAGGAGTTCCCAGAGGTGTTTAACACTTGTTGGCCCCTTTGCCTTCACTCTGCGGTCCAGCTCACACCAAACCATCTCGATTGGGTTCAGGTCCAGTCACTGTGGAGGCCAGGTCTCCACTTTTTGTTAAATACATAACTCCACATGTGTTCATTCATAGTTTTGATGCCTTCAGTGAGAATCTACCAACGTAAATGGTCATGAAAATAAAGAAAACACATTGAATGAGAAGGTGTGTGCAAACCGGTGGCCTGTACTGTATATGCAATTATTAGTGATTGTGTCTCCAGTGACACTTTCACTCCATTAACCAGGAAAAGCAGTGAAAGCATCATCTGGTCAATTAGCATCTTGATTAAGATTTATTTATTCACAGTAGCATGTCACATGGGGATCTTTTTAGAGGTGCAGTGTTTGCTTATCATCACTGACTTCAGTTTTTATGATGTTGGTCATTACAAATGGTATTCGTTCTTTGTAAAGATGTCAAAAAGAAAGAAAAAAGAAAGAAAACCTTTTTTTGCATTGGAATCAGTAGGATGTTGATCATTGTTGGTTTTTATTGAAATTGATGCTCATTTTGATGCTCATTTCCTCAACAGAATGTCTTCTGTTCCACCCATCTAATCTTGAGACAGGAAGGGAAAAAGTAACCCTGGAAGTCGTGTTTTTTTACACTTATAAAGAAAAGGTGTAATTTCCAGGTCAGGTCTTTCCTTTTTTTTTTACTTAAAAGCTAAGTAAACAGATTGCAGTGGTGTCCTTTGTATGGTTCTAACTTCATTAGCCTCTCTCTCTCTCACACACACACACACACACACAGCCTTTGGACATCTCTCATTAGATTCAGGTGAGCAGATTAATTACAATGATATTTAAATCTCTAGGGACCATTGTGTCATCTGTGGGTCAGGCACACACACTTTCTAACACATAGTGGAGTTCACACAGACCTTTTACTTGGTGAGGTTCTTTGCTCTTAAGGTCACTCATATTACTGACCTTAAGATCCATCTCAAAGCTTTTGCATATAATCAGCCTTTTTGTACTCCACCACACTTTCTTTCAAGCTACTTGGTAACAGTCCTCTGGGCCATGGACTGTTGGCCTGAAGTAATTGAATCATGTGACATATTGGATCATTTGGACCCATCTAGATGAACAGCTCCTAATGTCGTTGAAGCTTCATAATACCATCATCGTCACCATAGGAAGGCTTAGTCTTGCTGTCCATGCATAAATCGTTTTGGGCTTAATTGGCTTTAAAATATAACTGTGATGCCCTGCACCTTCCCAGCAGCTACACACATTCCTGATCACCTTTGCCTGAGTTCTGATCATTATTAGCCACACCCACTTCACCCAGAATGCCTGTGCACAATCTCCTACCACAAAGCCCAGGCCCGCCTGTCAGTGAGTGTCTGTTCTTTCATCTGTTAGCTTAGTGGGCAGTGGTCAGTGGTGGCCTAGCGGTTAAGGAAGCGGCCCCGTTATCAGTAGGTTGCCGGTTCGAATCCCAATCCGCCAAGGTGCCACTGAGATGCCACTGAGCAAAGCACCGTCCCCGCACACTGCTCCCCGGGCGCCTGTCATGGCTGCCCACTGTTCACTCAGGGTGATGGGTTAAATGCAGAGGACAAATTTCACTGTGCTGCTGTGTATGACATGTGACAATCACTTCACTTCACTTACGTCAGAAAGTGAAGTGAAGTGTAGATTTATTAAAATAAATGCATTTCAATAAGCATCAAACGGGAAAAAAAGAGACAATAAGAACATTATTTGACAGGTCCTCACTTGACCTTCACCTGCTACCTTGCATTTCTGTACAAATTATTCACTGGTGCCCTTCTTGGTGGATCATTAAACTAATTCAATGATTAATATGTCGAACACTCCTTAATAATTTCCTTTGGCCCACAATTTGAGATCATGGTGAGCAGTTATCTGTGTGCCGAGAGCGAAGTGAAGCTTTCCAGGAAAGCCTCCCAGATGACAAGGGATCTGCCTTAGCACCTTGACCTTTCCACTGCCCTGAATCCACCATTAAGGGCGTGTTCAGAAAGTAGACCATTGATTAAGGACAGTTACCAAGTGAGTAAAAAAAAAGAAAGAAAGGTAAAAGGGAAAATATATTCTTTCATTCGGAAACACCCTTGAATTATTAATGCTTGCGAATACATACTAAGTATCTGGCCTTGATGTTCTCTTTCTCAATTTTATTTCTTATGGTGTCCGCAGCCTCACAACAGCAATCTTAAGCCACTTCAAAGTATAGAGAACTACAGTACAGGCCAAGCTATACTTAGGGATAATTAAGAGCCAAATATAATCACTTAAAAAAAAAAAAACAGCAGACAATATCCAAAGGCTTTGTCTATGAAGGCAAGCTGAACAGCAATCTTCCAAGATAAACTGTGGAATAAATTAGAGTAATTCAAAACCGGTGTTGGAACATGGAACGCTTAGCAACTTGCCAAAACAAATGATGAGTGCGAGATTCGATTTGACTTCGTTCCATTCCTTATGCCCGATTTGCCAGAAATGTAACCAGACACTGTGAGCCTTCATCTAATACCTCTTCTCTTCTGACCTCTGTGAAACAAGAATCTGAGGTCAGGTCATGCAGAGATGGGCAAGGATGGAGATTTTCAATGTCAGAGATGGTTTCACAGATTAAAATGAAGATGTCTTTCTGGTACCTGGGGTTCTGTGGTCATGTAGCCAGATGAGCCTATTACAAACTCAGGTGAGATGGACTAAAATATATGTGAATTTGAACTTTTCAGGTCAAGTGAAAAAAGTCAGCTCTGCAGGAAGCACTGCAGAGTGCACGTACAATTTCCATGATTTGCATGCCTTTGACGACCAAGTGCTTGTGCAAATTTCTTGTGTAAGCGTGGAGATTTAAGTGAGCATGTCCCTTAAACCGTGTCGGCTCACATGTACTGTAAAGTATCCTGCTGACATGTAAACCACAATCGATTACGGGACTTGCAGGCTCACAGGAAAGCACATTCAAGTTTCGCGAAATGTGCTAAAACAGAATTAGCCACATACTGTATGGAAATGGAGTCAGAGACACAGTGATGTAATGAAATATATGTCAGCAGATTTACTTCTTACTGTTGTACTGACTGCATTGACGTGTAGGGCATTTCTCCAAAAAAAAAGTAAAAAACAATTCTTATAACTTTATAACCAGAAAATACTCAACATACTGATGATTTCATAGTAATTACAGTGTAAGAGAATATATTTTGGCCAGTGTAACTCTTAGACTAAAAAAATTCACTAGCATTTTTTGTTGCTTATAGAAACATGCATCATTCATATATTTTTTGATATTCATCAGAACTGCATGGACTCGGTGGATGGGGTTGGGTAAACACTCTTTTGCATTGCGTCCATGACCGCAGCAACCACGGACAGACTGCAGGGGCAACAAGTTGATTTGAATGATTTTTAAATAAGATTGTGGTTTTTTTTAAGAGCCCATGGTTCTCAGTTCACCGCAAAGCAATTTTCACCCATCATCACTATCTGACCCTCCCCATTTTCCTTTTCAGTGGGGCAGTGGTGGCCTAGTGGGTAAGGAAGAGACCCCGTAATCATAAGGTTGCTGGTTCGAATGCCACCAGCGTCCACTGAGGTGCCACTGAGCAAAGCACCTTCACCCCACACACTGCTACCCGGGTGCCTGTCATGGCTGCCCACTGATGTGCTGTGCTGTGTATCACAATGACAATAACTTCACTTTCACTTTCTGCTTAGGCTTTGCTCCATATGTCACTATAGATAACCCACAGTGAACAGGGTCAAGATAGAGCAATGGCACACACCTCATGATGCTGAAACTTAATTTAACTTTGCAACATACAACCACAAAAAAATAATTATAAATTAAAATAAAAACTCCTGTGTCATGAAATGTACATTTACATTTTGCATTTACAGCATTGTCCATTGCATTATAGCTGCATCATTTATGGTGATATTTATTATTTCTTCTAGAATACAATGCCAGGGTGTGAGCAGACAAAAGTATGTTTGTGTTTGTGTTACCCATCAATCATTTTAGGATTTACTTTAAAACAGTACAAGTAAAATTAACAGGGTAAAATCATAAACTGTCCATGTCATGATTTACTGTTGCTGTGCCTATCAACAGACATGCAATGTTTGTTGTCAAATTGTAAATAATTGACATAAGACATCAACATTATCTTCACAATTGAGAGTGGCCCAACTTTCTCCTCTGTCTTTTCAAAGACAAACAGTCTCAGACAGTGACAGGAAGTGACAGGGGAAGGAACTGGCTTAATAGTTTGTAGTGAAATTATTAACTATATAAATTTGTATTTTATACTAATAAAACTAATCTCATTTTTCATAAAATTACTAAATGAGATCTGGACATCATGGAGACATCACTGGTACCTTCTGTTCCTCTACCCTTTATTATACTAACCCACATTGTCCCAGACTACGAGGGTTTGTGGTACATGATAAGTGGGTGGAGCTTGTATGTGAGTGCACAAAATAAAAAAGACCTTTTATAAAAGATGCCCAGACTTTATACATATGTATATCCGTTGTAAATTTGGTTCAGAAATCTGACAGAAAGCCTCATTTCAGGCTATAAAATGTGTAATAAATGAAACCATGCATAGAATTTGAATACTGTGCTTGAGCAAACACATTTTTAAAAAACAATAAGTCACTGCTTTTTATGGCAGTTGCTACATCCCTTATGGCCTCAAATAATGTGTATTGATGGACACTGACTAAGACTTCATTTTCATTTAACTGTTTCTAAATTAGATTCTTGTAATAATGTGGATGTGTAAATACACTATTCAATGTGATATTTTCTGTTTACACTAACTGTATTATACTATAGCGAAAAAAGTCCCATCAGCCTAACATTGTCTAGAGTAAAACATTTATGCCCATCATACAGGATTCCTGTACACGTATTACAAATCACTTGTGTCCTGATATTCTTATATCAGGCTTCAACAGTTTAATATGTCATATGTAGACAGCTATAAAGGCCATGCATTTCACACTTACTGAAATACAAGTAACCATGAAATGAGTCAAGTCAAAATCACATAGACACACAGGCAGTATGCTTCATTTTCACAGTTGCAATTTTTTTCTGTCTGTGTGTGAAACTTGATATAATTAATAGCAATTCTATGCGTTCTATAGAAATAATTCCGCATTAGGGTTCATTATTCTTTGGAGCTGGGGTTCACCTGTGCTAAGAGGCTCAGAGAGGATTTTCCACTTGGTGGAGGAGCATGACTGCTGTTTTGAAAATGTCAGCACGCCTGTTTAGCAGGGCCGAGTGACAGCCTCCCTCCGTCTGCACTCGAGCTCATCACCGCAACACAAACTCATTAAAAGCCCAAGCTGAGCCAGTGGGCGGGCCTCTTGCTCCTTAGCGCCAATTAGCAGTGCTAATGGCTGTCACTGCTCCAAGACTGGCTTTTGAGTTTAGGAAGGAGTGCTCAGGGGTCTAACACCATGTGTCAAAACACAATTATGCACCCCTTCACCTCAAACCCATCTCGAAATAGAGCATGGAAGCTTAACCAGTGTCTACAGTAAATGAACTGAAAAGGAATAATGAGGATTTTCAATTTCCCTTCATTTGGAAGCAGTATGTGTGTGCCCGCATAGGAGTGTGTGCATGTGTGTGTGTTACATCCCTGGACGAATTCTCATACATGTTCTATGTGGCTGGCTGTGTTTTTGTGTCCCTGTCTCTTTTAGACTTCGATTGAGGAGTTGAAACCAACCAGCTCCACCTACCATCTGCCTGTTGGTCACCTCCACCTATATAAAGGGACTTTAGATGGTGTTCGGAAGGTCCCCATGGTCTGGTAGGCCCTTACCCTTTCGTGAGGTCCCCATGGTCCAAGGAGATCTGCAAGAAGGGGATCTCATTCCTGTCACTTTGTGTGATAGACCCCTGTTAGCTTTCTGTGTGTCGATGTGCCCTTTTTTTTTACTTTTGTGCATGTTTGAACTAGCCCTTCTGGACCACCCCTTCCTTAACATTGTTGGATGGTTCTTCTGTAAATGAAAGTACTGTTTGTACATTTTGTTTGCTTGTGTGTGTAACAGCGGACACTGTTACTTTGTAGACTTATGAACGTGACAGTGTGTGTGTGAGAGAGGGTGTTTTGGGGTCCCTTTCCTGTCCCACCAAATGCGTCTCTGTTTTTGATTATACTCTGATCTGTTTTTGGTTGACTGTACATCTGGCCTGGACAAGGACGTATTCTTCAGCCGTCAGTGGTTGGTTTACTTTCTGAGCCCATTTTAGCAGCTGGGCTCAGGAGGGTCGACGTGTCAGCAGCAAGCGCTGCAGCGGCTTCCAGAAGCTGTCACAGGCTCTCTGTTCCAATCCTATTGATGTAGCGGAGGGGTCAAAACCCGGGATGCTCCCCAGCACATCCTCCCGCCATGAGGGCTGCATGGATCCTCCGGCCCACCTGTCAGTCATCCCGTACCAGCCCCCAAGGGATGGAGGCAAAGGAGAGCCAACCATAAACATGACACTAAGCTCAACTATTTTGCTGAGACAGATTTGCTAATAACTAATTTTAGATTTCACTGTGGGTTTCTATTGTACTTGGAATATACAATAAAGAGGAGAGCATTTTTCTAATTAGGTCAGTTTGGATATGTATATTTTTATTGTATGGTACAAAAAATCTTTGTAAATGAAATTTAGAAAAAAAAAATGGCAGCACAGCTGTCTTTATTCACAGTGGTATAAATTTGGCTGCAGTTGTTAGTCACTGGACTTGACAGTTGTGACAGAGAGAGTGGGTTAGAGAGAGAAAGAAAACCATTTCGTTTAAAATGTAGGAGGAATATATTTCAGGAGCACATTGCCAGCCAAGTTAGGCCATTCTTAGCTCATCTTGTTCTAACTTCACTTCCTAAATTCTTTTGGTCAGGTGTAAATTGCAACACCATTGTGGTTGCAAGCAGAAGCACTGCAGTGATCATCAGACCTACTGTAAGCCTGATTCAAGTGAATGAAATTGCGACTGATCTCGCCTACACAGTAGTTTACATTTACGTTAGCGCCATTTATCAGATGTCCTTATCCAGAGCGCCTTACAATCAGTACTTACAGTCCCCTGGAGCATTTCAGGTTGAAGTGTCTTGCTCAGGGACTACCATTGCTCAATGGTAGTAAGTGAGACTTGAACCTGGGTCTTCTGGTTTGTGGGCGCGAGTGTTCCCCAATAGGGTACTAACATCCCCTAGTTAGTAGATACCCCTCAAAATTTTACACCCATACAAAGTGACAAATATGTCATAATATTGTGCAAAAATGTTTTCAAAATATGTATACATAATATGTAATAAATGATATATTTGTTATAACCTGTAACAAATAGGTGCAAGCTGCTTTGGTTAAAGTTGTCTACCTGACGACAGGATGTTCAGAGAATCCTCTGCTCAAACTCATTATCTGTCTGCCTGGTGTGTATAATAATATGTAATGACACTTAAACAAAAGTTATGACAAAGTTAGAAACCAAAAAATTAAAAAAGAGAAAAGCACCTACAGCCGTGTTGTGGTGGGGGCTCTTTTAGAAAGCAAAATATGTGTAAAATTTTACCGCCCACGCGATTCTTGTGGAAACTTAGAGTAATATTGAACCTTCACAGGTTCTTTTGATCTAACAGAGGTGTTCGAAAAACATCTCTGTCCTTTAAAAAGAGAGCTAAAAAAAACAGTGGTGACATTCAGTAATCGAGAGTGAACGTTTTCAAGTACAGAAACACTTTTTATGAAGGCTCATTTCCCCTCTGCAGTGCCAAACCCCCCCCTAAAAAGTATCTTCCGGCAGATTCAAAATCTAATACAACTTGTGTAATCAATATCCCAGTCTTAATAATATTGTTTATGTAGGTGACACGCTGTATCATATCTTACCAAAGGACATGGACCGCCCGTCCCACCGTCTCCATGTCAGTTCTGCCAGTCAGGTGTGCCAGGTTTGACATGTTAATGCAGCGCATGTTTATTACACGCCTCCGTCTGCGCCGAGCGCGAGTACATTATGTCTGCGTGCTGATGAAGGTCAGGACAAAAAACAGGCAAAACAGAGGGTCCGTTAAACCACAGCCCTGGGAGTGCGTTCAAAAATAAACCAGCACGTCAAGACCGCAGAAAGACTTCTGAGCTGACAATGAGAAGGTCTTTTTAACAATGAGGAGGGGGGGGAAGGACATTTAAAAAAAAAAAAAAAAAAAGAAGAGGACGACTGACACAAGAGCTGAAGAGAACGAGGAAAATGAACCCCTGAGATATTCCCAGGTACAGTAGAGCACAGGTTTTTGACAGTTCCTCTTTTTTTTTTTTTTTTAAATACTAAACTTAAAGGCAAAGAAAGGCCCAGGACCCCAATACAGCCCCGTTATTCAGCAGACTCGAATCCATTATGATTTCATTGTGCTCCTCCGAAGATTGGGCCCATCCATTTAGCCGCTTCTCCCACCCCGCAGCCAGGGTAGCCAGTCATCTGCAGTGACATTAAATATGACAAGGTTATCACTTCATACACTCACACCCAGGTAGGTGATTTATGAATCTCTCGCGGAGTCCTCTTTTAACAATACATATTCCCACTGTCTGATTAGCTCCCTTTTTGCTTAGCCACCCACTGAGGCCGCGCCATGTGATTACGCCACCCGCCAGAGAGGTGGGGAGGCCGAGTCGCAATCTGCCCGCGAGCGCGGCGAATTCGCTCAGTGCTCAGCAACCTGCTGCGACGCTGCACCGTGCACAAAAGCTACTCAGGGGGCTTGGAAATGAGCACTTAGCACATCTGAACACTTTAACCATGTTTCACAGACACTCGCCCCTCTTCATGCATCAAATTTTGATGTAGTAAGTAGACACTGCTAAGAATATTATTCAGCTAGGTAATAATGAACTACCAATTAAAGTGAAACACAGCAAGCACAGCACACGGTGCACACAACAAAATGTGTCCTTTACGTTTAGCCCATCATCTTTAGTGAGCAGTGGTGAGGCACGAAAGGCGTGTGGGAACGGTCCCCTGCTCATGGGGAGGTAGAAGCCTAGTGGGTAACACACTCGCCTATGAAGCAGAAGACCCAGGTTCAAATCCCACTTACTACCATTGTGTCCCTGAGCAAGACACTTAACCCTAAGTTGCTCCAGGGGGGGACTGTCCCTGTAACTACTGATTGTAAGTCGCTCTGGATAAGGGCGTCTGATAAATGCTGTAAATGTAAATGTAAAATGGGGACCACAGTGACACCTTGGTGGTTTGGGATTTGATCCTGCGGCCCTTCGGTTACGTGTCCACTTCCTTACCCGCTAGGCGACAACTGCCCCTTACTTACTGTTAAACATTTGCTAATGTTAAATATTACCAAGAAACTATGGGCACTATTTTCAGACTAGCACTAAGTGTATTTTTTCAGACTAACACTACGGATTTACATAAATAAATAAGACAAGAAAGAAGCGCTGGGTATAGTTTTCTGTATCTGTATTCCTACAGTAGTGATGCTGTTTTATATGGAAAGTTCTCTAATCTTCTGACTGGAGAACCTCCTTTTCTTGGCCCAAATTAGCCAAATTCCTCAAGGTTAACGCTACCCTGTATCTCTTCGATAGCAAATCAAGGGGATTGCTTTGTGCCCATGTGAAAGACCTTGAGAAAACATGGACTGCAATCTCAAGAGCAATGTCAGGGTGTCCTCTGGCTGAAGGGGGAGCCTCTTTTATTCACTCTTGTGCACACACACACACACACATGCATGCACACCAGTGTTTGAACCTCAAGGACACAGAGGGGGGTTTTCCCCTCCTATTCCCATGTGATTCGGTTCCCCTAGACTGGATACCGAGGACATATACAGTAGTAAAACATGGAAACGTGCGAAAACAATATATGCAATCGTAATGGACAATTAATTATACTCATTCCAACAGAAGCCTCCTCTCAATCACAAAACAAACCCCGGGGAGACATTTCGGGGATGAGAGGCGGGCAGCAGGATAAAGAGCCGAGTGTTTGTAATTTAGGTGTCCGTGTCTGTGACCGTGGACAACATTCTGGCCAGGGCCCTGAGGACCGTGGATGGTGGCCAGTGGCGAGTGGCCAGGGCTTTGAATTAGGGGAGCCGTTCCTGGAGCTCCGACCGCCTCAGCCTGCCAGCTGGGCCCGCCTGAGAGGAACAGGAGCGTTTAAGCCAAACACGTCTGTCACATTTACACAACATTCTGGAAAGGTCCTCCACCACTTACCTTAACTGGAGGTTAATAAATGATTCGTTTTAGTTTTTAAACGAATTCCGCTTCCCTGCATGGACAGTACTGCTTGGGCAGCGGTCTAATAAGACGCAAATTAGCCTGATGAAAATACACTGACATCTGAATGGTGCACTCTCTCTCTGTCACACACACACACACACATTTATCAGTGAGAGAATAAGTGATGTTTTGGAGCGGGTGGACAGGTCTGGCCGAGCGTGCGGTTTCATGTGTTGACGCTGGGCTGCTCAGGGGGAGTAATGAGGTGTGACGTATCAGGCTAAGTGGCTAATGGGGTGTGAAGTCATTAGTGCAGCGCCCCTCTCTCTCTCTCTCTCTCCCTCTCCCTCTCTACTTCTGCCTCTTTCCAGCCCACCTTATTTTCACTGATGTGCCGTGAGATCTCTTTCACCCACTCTCTTCTTCCTGGTCTGTCTCCACTATCTCCCGTCTGATCGGTTCTTTTTCGCTCTCACTCCCTCACCTACGCTTGTCTTATCTAACACGCCCACGCTCATTTAACCTGCCTATTCTGGAAGTGGAAGGCCAATGGCTAGATTTCAGTCTGGATTATAATTAGCGTTAAAAAAAAAAAGTGTAACGCACATATTAATCAAATTTCACAAAGCTTGCTGCTAACATGGCTCTGCAACAATCTGCATGCCCCAGGGCCTATTTTCTATTTTCATAGTGCTGTATAACAGAGGGCCTTGTTCTTTAATGCCAGGTCAAGTATGTCCTCGGAATTTACATAAAGAGATGATTTGAATTTGAATTGCCAATTTATACAATACCTGTGAATCACTGAGAATTCAAGATCTCTGATGTTTTTTCATGGGATTTACAGACATAAAGACCCGGGTCTGGGAAGTTGGTGATTGTTCTTCAAATGAGCATTCTTAGCAATGAGCAATTGACAGCTGAGGGGCAGTGTGAGTGTTGAACTGTGTGGATTGGGTGAGATGTTGCATATCGCGCCCCTTCCATGGCGCCTGGTGTAAAACGCAACCCACCACTATACTCACACCTGAACGTTCTGCAAGCGAAGAGAACGTTGCAATTTTCAAAATACACTCTGGCCGTGAATGTGACTGTGTGCACGTGTGTGCCTCTGTTTGATGGGCACAGGTGTACGACAAGGACTGACAAACTGATGACTTCTCTGGTTCTCAGCGCCCTGCAGCTGCACCCCTCCCCTCCCCCCACCGCGTGTGTCCGTGCCTCGTTCCTGGGGGCCCGCGGCCGTGAGGGGCGCGGCCCCGTGATTTACAAAACAGCTGTGGGTGGGGGCAGAGGGAGACTTTCTCCACTCTCACGTTCAAGTGCGAGTGAAAAAAGAGAAGCGCGATGAAAACAAACAGTGCAAGTAAGTTGAGGAGAGGGAGCGTGAGGGGGGTGATAATGAATGGCAGTGAAAGAGCGAGACCCTCTCAACACCTGGGTGTGACGTGTGGTACAGCTGAAGGACAGCTGAGTAGCCCCCTTCTCATTATCCTTCCATCTGAGGTCACCCTGTTCTTTCTTTGGTGGAGGATGGGAACCTGGGAGCTGCTGGTGTATTCTGGGTAACGCTGGGTGGAAGAGTTTAAGTTAACATTGCCTAGAGGTTTGACCTACACAATGTCCACACCGGAGCAGCTATGTGTCCCAGCCTCGACACAGACAGGACATTAAGGAAAATGGGTGCTGTAGGCCAACTCGGTAAAAACACAGATGCAGAAAATGCATCCATAGTATTTCTTTTAATTGTTTGTGACTCATGGACTAATGCTGTTGAGATAGTACCGCCATGCAACAAATGTACAAGTTTGTGGGGTCAATCCTTCACAATAGTAACTGGTGCAAAATAATAACTGGGCTAATTTCTGGTATGGTAGGGGTTAATGTCACGACGGTGGCAGGAACAGGACAGGGCAGGAAGGACGCCCTCGCACAATTTTGACTGGACAGGGGATTTACTAAGTGCATAAAATACAAGACATAACACAAACATTCCGGCGAAGACTACACATGATAGGACTGCATTTATACACACACCAACCGGTGCAGGAGGAAGGTAAACGTTTTTACATGATTTATGGTGCCACAACATCTGGTGCTATTAATAATAGTAACAATGATAATCTATAGTAAAATATCCATGTCTGAACTGTATCCTAGATACTGTAAGAGTTGTCTGGTTGACAAGAGTTGAAGAGTTGTCTGGTTGCCAATATACACACATCAGCATCTATCATTTATCTGGCTTTAGTTTTTAGTAAATAATAATTAAAAGGGATAGAATATGCGCTGCAACTATGGTAATTAAATGGAAGTTGGGATTATGATTATGATTAGTCATGCATTTGATTATGACATTAAAATATAAGGGGTCAGTTTCTTGCTCATAGATTGTTCCTATTCCTCCAGGATATAAAAACCACACACACACAAATCAAGAGAGAGTGGGACTGTGGTGAGGAACACAGTCTGAATAGTTCAGATCTCAGAACCCTTAGAACAGCACAGGGACAGCTGTCTTCAACAATGCTCGGATCAGACTCCACGATATTTTGGTCTTTCACGATGGTCACCGTGTCAAATCTGGAAATCCCAGCGTCATAAATCCTTGCTGTGTCTTGGTTGGGAGACTCGCAACACAAAATATTTAATCCCCTGACCAATCATTGTACAGATACTTGAGTCAGTCATGGCTGCCAAGGGTGACATCATATGAGTTGTCTACAGCTAGCCGCCTTGCGGCTGTTCGTTGTCATTTTGTCATTTCTGATGTTCATATTCAGGCCTGAAATTGTTTTGCTTCAGTCCCGCCTTAGTCCAGCTCTTCAGAATTGGCTTTGAGTCTAGACACTGTAGCCTACTGTACACAGAAGAGAACCCTGCCCACTGTGAGCCCCTCTCTCAGCTGCGATTTTATTCTTGAGCCGACCTCACAGCACAACTGCTGATGAAATTGCGCCATAGCACCAGGCTGCACGTCTCCCCCCTCCTGAAAGATCACAGCGGGGGATAAAACAAGGCTTTTCTCGCGCTCTCTGCCCCGTGTTGTTTTCTTCTGCAGAAGCGGAGCGAGAAAGGTCTCAGCCCACAGCTCCGGTGCCCTGTCTGTCTGTAATTCCATTAACCTTTGAGTCGGTGGAGTGGGCCTGTTTAGTCTCCGCTCTGACAGCGAAGGCCTCCCACACATCTGCTGCGAGTTAGGCTGCGCTCCATAAACATTTACCTGCACTGGAGGAGCACTGGACACCGAGCTGCACAGAGGTGCACATCTTGCCTCTGGAGGGAATGATACAAATCGCTGTAGTGTTGAACACAGTGAGGATCTTGGGGGGGTTGACAATGTTTTTTTGAATTAAGAGCTACAGTAGATATGTGTGTGTGTGAACTGGTGCAGGGTTTGGGTAGCTAGTGACCTCAATGTATGTGTACAGAGGTGCAAATACAATTCACAATTATGTTTATTAATTAAGCATGTGAGCAAACACATACATAGAATTTGATTCTGGTTGATGGCGTCTCTCAAGCACAAGGATATAAAACAATATTCAATATAGGCTAAATTTATTCTATACTGAAATTCAGACTATATTGTATATTGTTGTTGTTTTATTCAAGATGTTGATGTTTAGTGTATATTAAATTGTATGAAAAAGTATACTGCTGTTGGTCTGAGTTCTATGCTGAATGTTTAAATCACAAATCTTTAAATCAGTGTGTCAAACCATCATGGGCCAGTTAATCACAATATTCTGTGAATAATTAATCATAATTAGTCATGCATGCTTTGGATATAACTTCTAAATATCGGGATCACTGCATTTGATTAATTTGTGTTAATAACATAATAACTTGTTTAGGTTAAGAGGTTAATCACATTAACATTGACAGAACTTGTTTATATATGTGAATTTACATACTATACCAGTCTAGTCTGTTTATGCATGTGTGTGTGTGTGATCACCAGTCACCCTGATATAGAGCTTTTGTTGTGGAGATTGTACTTTATGTATTTAGTTACCATTATAAAGTCATCACAGTGACGGTGTTTGTGTGCTTATGGGTGTTTGTACGTGTGCATGTACATTTATGCAGGGTCGTATTTTTTTTTATAAATACATATAAATTGTACCGTAGCTCGCTAACAGCCTGTCGATCCTTTCTCAATTATTCTAATTGCAGAAAAGCCTTTGTGAAATTCCCTGCACCCACTCTGGACAGGCTGTTGATTAATCTGCCTGCCAGAGACAGAACAACATGGTGTCTTTCAACAATATTTTACCTGCATGGTGGGGGCGAGGCACATCACAGCGTATGGGAGAAAGGGAGAGGGGGATTTTTGTGGAAGTAACCCTGACCCTGTTCGTAGATCTTATATGCTTGTGTAACACGTTAATTCGTATGACAGTCTGTGCTGGTCCCTTTTCGAATAACAGCCAACACTGGCAAGCCCGCACAGCCTAGTACCCACTGCTTGGCAGTGGCTGTGGGACGGTTTAACCCAGTTTGGCTTTGGGAAACCCGCAAAATCCCATGTCTCAGAAGGAGAACTTCAAGAAAAAGGCTGAATGAGTACGTGGTGAGAGCCTCCACACGTAAAGTCTTTCCTTTGGAGGCAGAGATGCTTCTGACAGGCCTGGACGCCCGGGAGTTTGACGGCTCTCGTTAACGCTATTGACTTTTTTTTTAATACTGCTGAGTGCTCTTAAGATCTCGTCTTGTTTTGCTTCCCCCTTCCTGACTCTCAGTGTTCTTAATAGGTTGTACCTCATGCAAGTCTGGGGCTTAACCGAGCTCCACCAGTACCCAAGCTTCCATACGATTAACCTGTTACCTGCCAGAGAGCATGATGGGAAAAAGGCGCTCCACCTTCTCGCTCAGTGCAGAAGCAACAGCATTTCTATTGATTGGGATTGTGTGCCAAATCCCCACTCACCAGCTTGCATTCATAAAACACTGCACTTGAAATCCATTATTTTAAAGGGGGCAAATCTTTCTTCTTTTTTCTTGAAACTTCAAGAAACTTGTATGTGGCCTATATTCAGCCTTCTAAATTGGGTTAATTAGACGTTCCAAGCGCTTCATTATAACTTGCAGCATTAGGTGCCATCACTGACCCTAAATGTGAAGACTATACTCCCACCTCCATAATGACTGCTTTCATTGGTTCCCTGCTTTGCTCTTTACCCATGAATCATTGTGCCATTATGAGTTCCAGGAACACAACGTTGAGAAATATTCAGCAAAAACCTCCACATTTACATAGATTCCCACTGTGCTCGTCATCTCATAATCAAGCATCATCTCAGAGCCAACCTCATCGACATGATTTCTGTCCTTTCTCACAATCCCTTCAACCCCCCAAAACCTTTACATTTTATAACATGATGTGCACAATGTGTGTGTGTGTATGTCAATGTGTGGAGGGGCAAGTTATTCATAGTTACAGAAATGTATCACAGGAAACCACTATCTGAATATCTTCAAGAGGTCAACTGTGAAAGGAAAAACATAATGTTCTGTTCTGCCGCATCTCTTACGAGATCAAAGAATGTGATACTAAAACGAGAGTTTTAGGGCCTGTTCGTAAAGTTGTGAAATAAGTTCAAAGAGCAACGGTAATGTGGTGAAACTTTTAAGACGAGTTTAAGATAATGTAATCAACTCCCTCTAAACCAGCAACCCATTAATTTTAGACAGAATAAATTACTGATTAATTAGTATAAACCATTAATTCATATTTACCTTGCCTTACTTATTGTATATCATGTCATTGTTAATCATATACAAGATTAGTAGTAAAAATTAGTTAGTTAATCAGTAAAAATCTATGTACATTACATAAGAAAAACCTGACATCAGTTTAATTGATAATGCATTACCAAAAGTATGACAATATATATTATATCATTTACGGTGCAATTGATCAAACAGACTAAAGAATTTACTATAATTAGATTGTACTAATAAGCAGAATTGCATACTGTGTAATTTCATTATTCATAACTGACTTTTTAATCAACTGTATGTTCAAGTTTTATATTTTAACTTTTATCTGCAGAATGGATCTGGGAATGTGACCCGTGTGCTTCCTTGGTATTAAAAAGCTGAAATGAGTACCAGTTGAGTCAGTTGAATTAACAATGATAATTCAACATTCGGGTGTGTCATGCAGAACGTTTCCATCTTTGAATTGAGTGGCATCAAAGATTTTGACTCATGACTTTCACAATTCTTTGAAAATAGTTTTTTGAAGTTTTTTGATCGTGGTGGAGGAGTTTGAGAGCCCTAATGATCCTAGGAGCTATGTTGTCTGGGGCACTTGATGCACATGGTAGGGTCTCCAATGACAAATTAGTCTTAGGGAAAGGGTGAGACAAAGAACAGTTCAGATGATCTTTCATGGAAGGAACAACAAAGAGTAAGAGTACCCGGTCCAGAGGGTTACCGGAGTCCCACCCTGGAACCAGGCCTTGTGTTTGGGCCTGTGAGCAAGCGCCTGGTGGCCGGGCTTTTGCCCATAGGGCCCAGCCCGAACTGGATACATGGGCTCATCCGACTGTGGCCCCCCCACCCGCAGGGGGAACATGAAGGGTCCGGTGCAATGTGGATCGGGTGGCAGACCGAGGCGGGAGCCTTGGCGGTCCGATCCCCGGAGGTGGAGGTGGCTGGGGGAGAGGGCTGTCTGCGATTCCCTACTTGGGATGCTGCCCCCGCGACCCAGACACGGATAAGCGGAGGAAGATTATGACGTTTTTTTACCATTTTACTTGATACAGCACATTTCTTTATCTTTTTTTTTATTTTATTATGATAAATAACCCTCTACATACACATCAACTGTATTCTTTCTCTCTCTCACACAGACACACACACACATACAAACTCACCCAGTTTGAAGGTGATCTGCATACATTTTAAGAGGCTGCTTACAGAAAGAGAGCGAACAAAGGCTGTAGAGGAGATGGCATTTATAATTAAATTACTGAAGATTCAAACAATTACAGTGAGATTGTGTGACATCACGTCTATGGAGCAGGTCGGAAAATGCACACCTAATGTGTAACCCTCTTAAGGGGTGATCTACATGTAATTTGATCAATGCTCACATTTGACTATTTAGCTTTTAATATGAAAAGATTAAAGGTACCCCCGAAAGGATTAAATATTCATTTAAAGGAGCGGCAGTGCGCGACCACTCCACCCATGAAAGGATTAGGAAAACTAATTAGCTGGAATTTGCATCCCAAGCTAATTGGGTATACGTATTATGGAAAGCTGGGGAATCCGGGGAGTTCAAGGGGGTCCACGTTCAATCTTATTTATTCATTTGTTCGAGCACTTTGACAAAAAGAGTTGGAGTCACACATTAGATCCGTGTGATGCTCAAACAGGGCCTAATTGATTCATCATCACTTGGGTCACCTTTAAGAATTGTGCATGTGGGATTGTAAAGCCACCGCGGGTTCAGAAGATGGAGGCGCAAACACTCGGCATTGGGTGGAAAAGGTGAAAAACAGACAAAATACATGCTGGTGCACATCTGAAGGGACCTAATCACACAAACCTAATGATTGGCACTCCCGAGTGATCAGGATCCAACACTCATGTGAATGGGTGCCACCTGGGTGAGCCCAAAGGCATCTGAGCATCACAGGGATAAAACAATTTCTTTAGTGTTTGTAGTTTATTGTTAAAATCAAATTTCATATACATGGCAATTCAAAGCAATTTATGAAAAAGACAAATGTATCAATTAACAAAAACAATGTAAAGAAATTAAATGACATATTATAAAATTAATAGAACATATTAGAGCTGTCAATTGATTAAAAAATGTTAACTGATTTATCTCACATTTTGCAATGAGTTACTTGTGATAAGAATGTCATAAGAATAAGGCTATTTATAATGCATATTTAAAACTCTTGCAAAAGGACAGTGATTGTTGGGAAGATAGTAGTAAATAAGGTTGAAATAAATGACTTTTTTTAGATAGTTCAGTCAGGCAACTTTTCATCAGGCTATTTCATATATTGCACCTATAATTAGAGCTGAGGTGCCTACAGAGAGTCTGAGCAGTTCAATCAAATGGCCAAACCGGCTAAAAAAAAGCAGGGTCACGTGTCCACTGAACCCTGCCGGAAACAACTGCTCACCTGTAAAGAGATTCTGATAGTGAACAGGTGCGCCGCCATATGTAGCGCATGGCAGACGAAGGATCCGGACGAGTGCGAGGGGGCTGGCGCCATCCCGGAAACGCTGGCGTGACATGACTCAGTCACCTTCATCATCAGCCCGTCGCCGCACGACTCTTCCGGAATGGCAGGCCGCTTTCTGACGCCGCGGTTGAAGCATCCCTGGGCGTAGGCGAGCGCGGTGCAGGAGTGGCTCTCGGACAAGCGTGCGATGTACAGAGTGCCTTGCGTGGAAAAAGAGTGGGAGTTTGTGAAAAAAGCACGCTGATCACTTGTCACAGGAACACACGCACGCGTACGTGCACTGTGACACTGAGAAAAGGACTTGCGCTTGTGGCATCGTCGCAGAGCCACCATAACAACCCAGTTAGCTGAATGTCAGGGTGCATAAAACACTATGTAAAGCCATGACCTTTGTGGGCGACTGTTGCCCAACGACTACAACCATCACCTTACAAGTGCTCCATGTTACACGATCTTTTCTAGAAAAGAACTAAAAAAATAACTGGGGTGACGTGGTTAAGTTTGTCCATATCTCAATGTTAAAGAAATACGTGTGACCATTTAATAAAGGGAAAATCTTCCAGGGCACACTCGAGCACATTTGAATATCTGACTGACGATGAAAGTGCAGCCATTAAAACGTCCGAGCCGTGTTTCAGGAATGAAATGGGGAGATAAAACCCAATCCCCCGGGGTAATCAATATGACTATGAATTAGCCCTGGGTTTAAGAGATGGGCCCCGCTTTTAAAAACCAGTTTGCCTCAAGTTCACACAGGGAGCAGCAACCTTGTGTTATCGCAGGCCCTTAACTCAGGAAATGAACTGAGGACTTACACAGATCACCAGGGTCCCTTCTGAGCCGGTCACCTCGCCTGGCAAGTAAATAAACAAACAGCGATTCCGCACAAAGAATAGCGACGAGCCGCGTGCCGCTCAAGTGGCAGGCGGCGCCCGCGCTCCTCGGCCCAGGGGTTAAATTGCTGTCAAGCGGCTTGGCGATGCGCTGAAAATGATTTTGTCACAGGAACAAGGCTGAAGCAGTCGTGCTTGGGATGTCCGCCCAGGGGGGTAATGAGCTCGCTCAGGCAGTGTGGTGAGGAGGGTGGGGGGGAGGCTGGCCTGGTGCAGCGGAGGATGAGACACGTTCACACTGTACCAGTCAGGGTGAAATCTGCACAGGGAGCCCAGAGGGGCATAAGTGATAAAATGGAGAAACATGGATATCGGATGGAAGCTCTTAATGAGCTCTTTCTACTGTTTCTACTTCTTAATTTAATTTTGAGTGTCACATCCTGCCCTGAATAGCCCCATGAAATTAACGGCCACAATGAGAACATGGGATGCAGTTCTTTGTGGGTGTTTATTTGCCTGTACCCCTTATATTGAGATCTGTACCAGAATTTCCACTATGCATGCCCCAGAGATATCTTTATATATATTCTATTTATTTTGGCTCTTTGCCTGTCTTAGGCCATGTAGGGGTGGAGATATGTGGTGGCCTTCCCAGCACCCACTTATCTTGCAAATTCAGACAAGGTCCCTCATTTTCCCTATGACTGTCATCACACGTGTTCATTTGCAACTGCATCTTCCATATTGTGCAGCATAACACTGTCATTGTGTAGCACAATTAAGGCAAAATATAAATATTAACAGCACAATATACCAAATGAAATGACACATTTTAGAAAGGTTTTTAATACAGAATACTAACATTTCTTATTCAAAGCATTAGTGTCATTCTAGTATAATTTTAATAGAAAAAGCACATTAATGTGTGGCGCTTGCAGTTAGGTTAGATGAGCCTGGTGTGGCTCGTGTACCAAAGGCAGAGACGATGACAGCCTGAGGCTGGGGTTTGGGGTACGGGCCTGACTCTCTTCTTCAGAGCGCCAACTTTTAGTCAGGAGCTCACCAGGCAGGTGAGAAACACGCTTCTTCTGAGTATGTGGCGCTGAGATTGACTTTTTTCTGGCCCTCTGAGGAGAAGCTGTGCATGGAGAGCCGTTAAACTAACAGATGAACTGGTGTTGTCTGAGCTTAGCTGAGCTCCCAGATGTGCTCTAAACAGCCTCTGCAAGGAAGAGAAATGTTAACTGAATGGATCTCAGTGTCAGGTAGCACAGCTGTGTGTGTGTGTTTTGTGTCAGCATATGCCTATGTCTGCCTGTGGCATTAAGTGTAAAGAAGACCACAGTAGAAGAAGTCCTCTTTGTGCTCTCCCCTCAGTAATAGGGGAAGGGAATCGGTGAGTAATGGACAACGCGTGGAAATTGTAACCATAGAATGAGATTATATTGAGGGTTTGGTGATGAAATTGAATGCACCATATGAATTTCTTGCCAATGACGAATGACAGAAACATACACGGAGAGATCAGTTAAGTCACCGCAGGCTGTGCTGTATCAAAACAGCCACATGCGTATTCAAGCCGCAAAATGAGATGCCGTCTTAAATGGCATTCTTTAACACCATTTCAATTCAAGCACTTCTGCAGACGATCTTCTATCTGATAACACGCTCCATGGCCTCCCGTCTGCAACCAGACATGATATCACACTGCAGCAAGTGTGTATATGCATTGTATGCCATTAAAATGGCTCTTTTTAGGACATTTTCTAAGGCGGGTTTTGTTAAAAAGGCTTCCTGTGTATAAAATAGCTGGTGTGGATATGCCTCGTGGAGTTAAAAAATTTCCTTCCCTGACTGAGCATTCCAGAATGTATTTTTATCAAGCTTGTTCTGATGTAAATTATGATATAAACCACACGATAAGCTTAGCCTGTAGAGTTTACCTCTATTAAGAGTCTATTTTAAATCATCCCTAGCTGCCTACTAAACTAAATTGCCACCGTCGCCACAAATAATGCCCTTTAATTATTTTGATTGATATTTCACTAATGTAGTACTCAGTATATTATTTATTCCTTTGAACTTATTTTTGTAGCACGTCACTTATAGGTTTACCAAATCAAAAACCTGTGCAGATAAAATTTATTAAACATGGGATCATATGATCCATCCATATAATGAATGTACGTTGTATATATATCATAATAAAAATAAATAAACAATATATTTTATCTAATTCAATTCTGTATGTAATGTCATTTTGCTCATTTTGTGTTTTCAGCCCTGAAATGCTCAGGATAATATGGAGTCTTCTCTACTCATTCTTTAAGTCATAGGGTCCTGTTTATGTGGCATTAGTGGTGACCTCACAGATATTTTTCTTGTTGCCGTCAGATATCTTGGTGCACACAATCATGAGTGACCCCACAAAATACGACAGATCGGGCTACAGATGGGACTGTTCATAGCATTCGTTGCACCAACAACAACGAGATGAATTTCTTAATACAATGGTTACTGTTTTAAAGCGATCTGAGAGGAGTATTAATTTGGCATCTGCAGGATTTTGCTGTGGTCTCCCCTTCTATAAATCTCTCTTAGAGCCGCAAAATGCTCCATTCTCAACACTTATAAATATATGTGTAATTTAATTTACCTAAGTGAGTGAAAATGAATGTTTTTTTTTCTAGTCAGTAATTGCCAAAGATGCACGTTAACTATACTGGGCAAAATATGGGTCATTTCTAAAGCGGTGGCACACAAGTCATGCATTACAACTTTATGTATTTGCTGGGAAAATACGCTTTTAAGAGGCCAATAAAAATGTTAGCGATGCTTCATTGAAGATACTTGTCACAGAGGGAGGTCTCACTATCTATCAGAATTAAGTTCAGCGGCGCGTGGGGAAGCGGTTAGTGCTCCACCAGGCCATCGGAGGAAATGAACGCAGGTTAATGTCATCCGAAGAGTCAAAATAAAGGCCACAATTAGGTTTGGGGGCAGATGATTGTCTGTGTCCAGTCCTGTCTGTCCCAGGACCATAACCAGCCAAGTGTTGTCTTTGAAAATATTACTGCAAGAGTGAAAATCAAGGAAAACTTGATTAAAAAATAGATAAAATGATCTGTGCATAGGATATAGAATTTTGGGTGGATGAGTAGGAAGGCACTGGCAGAAGCTCAGCAGAGCAGTGGGTGTGTGCTGTACACACTCACCTTGGGAAACTGCACACCAGGCTGAGGACATGACACTGGGGACAAGGGGGAAGAAACCTTCATCGTCCTTCTGGAAAATCCCTACATAGCACCTCTCTGGATGGTCTCCCAGAATCCCGCTGTCCCTACCCCCACCGAATAAGACAGGCCCAGCTTTCCTACCTTCCCTTCATCCCTCTTACTGATTTCTCCTCTCCATGTAGATTGGTTACATTAGAATCATTTATTGGCCAAGTATGTGAGTAATATTTGATTCCGGTCATTGGTGTCTCTCAAGAACAACAGTAATATACACTGACAATGTACAATACGCAATATAATCAAGTCTTATATTCACAAAAATACAAATATTACAGATTATTGAGATAATACAGGTGTACATAAAGTGCAATTTTGATATGGTTGATCGGTTACATGATGCATTAATTGCATCGGTGTATCTTTGTTGTTTCCTTGGAAGGTTTTTCCCATCACATTGTCTTTTTCACGACTTTTCGGCCTGTTTTCTTCCACCCTCTGTCTCTTTTCTCCGTCAAGCCTTTTTGCTTGAAGGAAATACCTGTGGGGCCTGCTGTGCTCCTAACCCATATACAGCCGGCCACATTTACCAACAACGCAGTCCGCTCACTCTCGAGACGGAGCAATGCTCCCAGAACCACATTCCTGAAGTAATTAATCTACACTGCAAACAGAAGTAAGTAAGTCAGCCATTTTATGAGAAAAGACAGTCTGAAAAGGGCTGGCTGCAATTGACAATGAAACTATTCAAATCAAGATTTCTGTGTTTCAGTGGTATGCTTAACCAGTGAGTTGGGTTCTAACATGGAAAGCCCAGCAGGGAAAGGGTTAAAGGAGGGCCCCTCTCTGAGGTGGGCTAAGGGAGGGGGTTTGAGTGGTTAAGGGGGGGGGGGGGTGCGGATATACGAGGGCTTGTGTCCTGGGCCTGGCGGCTGAGCTGCGGCCCGCTGCTGATAAGACTCTAATAGTCGTCCTTTGAGGACCCAGAGCTCCTCTGTCCTTATTAGTCATTTATCACACCTGGCAGCCCCACTGAACCATAATTACTCTACCTTTATCCCCCGCGCTGTCATGTCCGAGAGAGAGAAGGGAGGGAAAAGCAGGAGCGGCAAGAGAAACAGAGAGACATTTCCAGGGAATGGAGAGAGAGAATTTTTTTTATGTATTTTTATAGCAGTATTAGTATTATTAAATAGCAGTATTAGTATATTATTAAGGTTTTTACACAATATTGTTATTGGCTAAGCATTATTAATATTGCTATAATTTTTTCTTATAAACAATAAATACATTTTAGGAGTATTAGTAGTAACAGTTGTAGCATAATTATAATAGCATAATGATAATAATAGCAATTATTATTATGAAATCAAATGATCAATCAATAATAATCAATAATAAAGTTGTAACAAATTGGGCGATCCATCTGTATTGAAAATTGTAAAATCTGGATTGATTATTATAACTCTAGTTTTTGCTTTTTGGGA
>NC_041722.1:11364091-11429385 GCF_900700375.1 Denticeps clupeoides
GAGTCATGCTAAAACAGGCGGTGTCCTCTTCATTAATCTGCCCGAGCAAATTCGTAGACTCTTTAATTCAACCCTATCACTTATCTACCGGGAAGAAAACAATAATAATTGAGCTGCAAAGAACACAAAAACAATTAAGGCGGCTTGAGGTGCCACTAAAGCTCACATCAAAGGTCCATTTTAAATCGCTGCTGGGCTCACTGAGACTCTGAGCAAGAGTGGACAGGCAATGTAATTGCTTTATTGGGCATTGTGGAGCACCAGCCAGTGCCTTCATTACGATAAGGGCCTTATCTGATAGGGTCTCCCATTTCCATCCTCTTCTCTCATGCTCATGCTCTTTCTTTCTCTCTCTCTTTTTTTTTTTTTGTTTAACTGTGTGTTCTGGTTGCCGTGACGTGAAGGCAGACAGATGGTCTTGCTGGTAGAACTAGAATTGAAAGGCTTGGCAACCTTGTGGTCAGGGCAAGCAGATTCTCTGGCTTTGCCAGGACGGTATGACAGACAGACGGGTCACTTGTTGTTTTCCGCTTGTTCTCTTTTACGAAGTGTAAAAGTGAGTGGATTTCAATCACTTTCAGCTACTTCTGCAAACTGTAAACCTCCAGATTCAATGGAAGTTGACTGTCAGATTTTCCCTCACCACTGACAATGATGATGAAATACTTATATCTGCTGGTATAAATAAAAATGGATAATGTGTCCATGGTCCATAATTACCCTGTGTGAGGCTATAATGGTAAATGCTGCATCCTGACCCCAATCAGCGAGTCAACAGGTACTGGTCTGCGCGTGACTTGGGAAGCCACCCAGGTTCAAATCTTATGGGGTGACATGGGTATGCAATCTAATAGTTTTAGACAACATGTAGCACAGCTGTGATGGTAGCTGAGAGAAGAGCAGTGATGGTGATCATCAGCTTGGTTCAATCTTCTTCCGGGTCAGTGGTTCCGGTTTGGGTTGTGCAGTGATGGCACAGTGTGATAGTGTTGAGGAGCACAAGGCTGGAGATCATTCTGTCATGCTGATTGAGTTGGAATAGCAGCCTGGAATAGCAGCCTTGAAATCATTGTTCTTTCTCTGTTAACCATGGTTAACCATGGTCATGATTGCGTTGCATAAAAAAGGGCTTCACGGGCTGCTACAAAGATTGCACTTATATTGCACCCAAAAACTTAAAGGAGAAAAGTGTTGAGAAGAAGGCTTCAGGGTGCCCAAAAATGTCCAGCAAGTGCCTAAGAACACAACAATGAACAAAGAATAGTACCAAAACATGTTCTGACAGCAACTTCTCCCAACCATCCAAGAACAGTTTGGTGAAGAACAAAGACTTTTCCAGCATGATGGAGCACAAAAGGGATGATAAGGCCAAAGGTGATGAATAAGTGGCTCAAAATTTTAATTTAGGTCCATGTGCCAGGAAACTCCCCGGACCTTAAATCAATTGAGAACTTGTGGACGGTCCTCAAGAGGCGGGTGGACAAACAAAAACCCACAAATTCTGACAAACTCCAAACACTGATTATGAAGGAATGGGTCGCCATCAGGCAGGATTTGTCCCAGAAGTTGATTGTCTTAAAATAACAATTGAGCAAATATTGAGTCTTTGCATAAATTTGATGTAATTGTCAATAAAAGCCTTTGAAACATGTAATTATACTTCAATACGCCACAGAAACAACTGACAAAAAGATTTAAAAACACTTGAACCATTGGCCACGACTGTATATTTTTTCATTTGTTTGACTGAGGGCAGACATATTAGGGAACCCAAGCAAAGGCACCATGCAGCCTAGTTCTACTGGGTGCCGTTTGAATAAAGAGAAACGAGACAGAGACAATGCTGGAGAGATCAGGGTGATCAGGGTGATGCCAGCAAGCCCCAGTGAGGAACGTCTGGCCCCCATCCACATGGTGGGCTGCTTACTCTCACTCCTCCTCCACAGCTTTTGTTTTCCTCTCCCTGTTTTGATTTTTATGACTTCCCCTGAAATCTCGGCGTCCCCTCCTCACTCGTGCTCAGTGTAAATCAGTTGCTGAAAATGACAGAGGGGCAGCAGGGAAAATATTTCAAAGATAAAAAAGAAGACCAGAGTCAAAGCCCAAGTACCAGTTTAATGACCCTCAGGAGAGCTTTAAAAACCCACGGAGCTGCTGGAAAAAATACATGGGGGGAAGAAAACAGGGCTTTGGAGATCCACAAATACAGAGTGTTTTCAAATAGCTCTGCGGAACAAGAGAAAAAAATTATGTGTGCTGGGAAACCAGCAATTTAGACACTTATGACTATATGGAAATATTGTCCAACAATTTGTCATTTTGGAAAAAAGTAAAAACATTAAAAATAGCGAAATAATCTTTTCGATAAATTCATGCTGGTCTGACAGCTTTAGGTTCTCCCATCAGGGTCAAAGTTTTCCAATTCCTCCTTTTCCTACCATTAAGTGAAGCAGAATAATTCAGCAGATGTGCGCTTCATATTGGACTCGTGGGTGATTAATTTTGAAGTACATTATAACGAGCGATGAGATCCATAAACCTGTTTGTTTATGGAGCGCTCCCTGGTTTGTACTATCTCTAGCAAAACACAGAACACTCTCGGCATTTTTTACTGACTTAGGGACACCAAACTAGCATAAAAAGTCTTTGGGGCTAACATAATCTTTCAAAGCAGGCACAAGGAGTCAGGAGACAAGTAAAAGAATTATCCAGGCATCTATGTTTTAAACCCACTTATCTTGTATAGGGTTATGGAGATGTTGGAGCCCATCCCAGCAGCCTTTGGACATGCAATATGCCGACTGAGCATCACATAGGTGCCTTTTGAGTGTCAAGAAACGGATAACTGAACCATGCATCAAATTGAGCAAATTGCACCATTGTGTGTAGGTGATGTTGTAGATGTTCGGAATTGTCCATGAGTTAATCACTGCAATTCATGTATATCTGTTAAACACTTTATTGCAGCTCTGTTTTGTTTATTTCCTTATTTGGGTCTGGCCTGTGACATCAGTGCAAAATTCCTCCTAGCCAGAGATAAATCCTAAGCAAAGATGGTGAAAAACTGTTGGTGACAGAGGTTTTAGGAGATGGTTGTCAGATGAATTATTGATAAAGCCAAATTAATTTGCAATACATTTTATTTCCATTGAATTTTTGGTCTGCATGGTGTTTTTTTTTTTTTTGTAAATGACCAGATCATCTGCCCAGCACAGAAGCTGTCTCAGCTTCTCTTTCAAATATGTGTTTGTCATATAAATATGCATTAAAACAAGATTTAATCGAAATAATTAATCACAAGTAATTAATCTGTATTACTTCACTGCAAAAGGTGTTATTTATTAATTACATTTTAATCAATTGACAGTCCTACTTTTTTTTGTGATTTCGTTGTTTTTCCTGTTATTCAAGTCTAGACGCAATCCAAGAAGACCAGAGCCCACCCAAATATTGGCAAGTCCTCCTGAACATAGGACTGAAAGAATGAGGGAGGTAGTGTGTTATCAGATACTCATCTCCCAAGACAGACAGTCCCTTTCTTGCCCTCCTTTTCCCCTTTCTCTCTCTTCTGCACACACCAACACACACACACACACACACACAGAGAGAGAGAGAGAGAGAGAGAGAAGCCTGCATCCATCAGGCCTAATTACGCTAATGGAAGTGGCAGTGATTAACGCTTCCTGGCAATAGGTCTTTTTGTTTTTGTTCACTTGCAACTTCCCTCCTGAAGCCCAGGATCCCGCGATGCCTGTACTCTCTCCATCCCCCATCGCCGCGTCGGGCGGCAGACAGGCTCGCCAGCCTCCCCCAGACCTTGGGCTTATCGTGGGGTCGGGACAGGTTATCACCGGCACGTGAAGAGAAAGCCAGGAACCCGCCGAGCCCCTGCACATACACTGATAATATGGGCAGCGAGCGGGCAATTAGCGGCAACAATGCCTTCAGCCCTCTCATCCCATAATACACATTCAGAGTCTAACACACACACAAGTTTTCCTCTCTCTACAGCTCTCTCCTCCGTATTCCAGGAGAACAATGGCTGGGAGTCGAGGGGGAACTCCTGGATGTCGGAGTTCAGGCAGCGCTAAGCAATCATGTCACTTTGGTCATGAGCGTGGTGACACAAGCTAGTTTTCAGTCCGCTTCTTCAGTTACACTCGATTTCCGTCAGGAATCATCCATAATAAATGCTCGTCTGGATCCCCCTCTCTGTGGTTGGGGTCGATAGACAGAGACCAGAGAGGGGATTACAGTGAATGACATTTCTGAAGAGTGGTGAAGAAGTGTGTGAAACTACTGAAAATCTTGAAAAAAGAAAAAACACGATTCCAAGAAAACATTAGAAATGGTAAAAGCCAACATAACATGCATCCATTAAGTGACAAAGTGGAAGTTTATGTATGAGTTTCGTCAAAATACCCACCTTTTGTACATTTCACAGATTCACTGCATTCTTTCCAGCAATTTTTGGGCATAGCTTTTGTCTAAATCCTTCCGGCACCTTTCAAGCATGCATATTGAATGTCAATGAAAAAGCACACACCTGATTTGTCTTCTTCAGCACCAATTGTTTGAGACTTTGTGGCTAAATTGTCTGTTACTAAACAGTAATAAATATCAATAAACAGTCTGTTAAATCTATTGTAAACATTTCTAGTGTCCAGGGCTTGGGACCGGCATAAAGAAATACACTGGCATCTTTCTTCTACTTCTTCTAATATTCTTTTTTTTTTCATTCATTTTATCTCAGTGTTAAAAATAATTTTGTTCCTTGAACAGAACTTCTCATGTGTAGGGTGCTGTTGGGTATATTGTGATAGATAGATTGATAGATTGTGAGATGTGTGTTCAGATGAAATGATGACAAACTAAACAGAATATTACTGAGTGACACACGGGAGGACTAGAGCAATAACTCCACAACAAACAAAACCTGGCGTCCCCACGTTACATCACAGGGTAATTCGGTGAGCTGGAGACTTGCCTTCTGCACATCTGCTCTCACGCCCAGAGCTCCGCTGGGTCCAAGCGCTCTGCTCCAACTGGGCCCTGGCTGCCCACTTAAGAGTCTTTCATGGCATCTGCACCACATGGCGTCACGGGGGAGTGACATGTCTGAAGAAACACACACAAACAAAGAGATGTGCGCTAGGTTAGGGCTGCAAGATGAATTATATCTGAATTAAAAACTACAGGGCTGGTCAAATACTTTTTAACTGGTATGTTTTTTTCCTGTATTTTTGGTAAATTAGCATCAATATTAAAAAATGATAAAAAAAATGTCAACCACTGATCAAATATTGATTTTTCTTAAAACGTTTATTGCAGAATTTCCCTTATCCCGTTTCCTTGACTCCTGTTATCCTACTGTTCTCATAGCAATGCAATATCGTTTTTCTATCTGTAGACTTTTGCTTGGAGCACCCAAGTTATTTTAGCAAATCAAATGAATTCATTGCAACTTTGCCTTTTTAATCATTATTATTTGCCTTTTAAACTTTTATATGTAGTCTTATAGTTACTGTTGGATTAGTTTGACTACTGGACATCAATACGTATAAATACGAGTGAATGTACGGTACGTGTGATTACGTGTGATTCATGAAACAGGTGTACCTGTACCGATCAATTTTGATAAATCCAGCGGTAATAACAGCTTAAAACCAGTGTAATTTACATGGCCATGCTCCAAACTTTTGCAACATGGAGGAACGGAAGGTGCCAAAGAGGTTCAGAAGTGGAAATCAATGTCATCTCAACAGAGAAAGAGAAGAGTTTTTTTAATATTACTATTGCACTGAAAGAACAAAAAGAATCAAGATGTTAACTGATTCATGTGGAGTTATGGGTAGTTATTATCAAAATATAATGACATAAAAAAACGCGATTTGAGACAAAATGGGTGCACTCATTTGTCTGCTGTTTGCACATTTGATAAATGAGACCTAGTGTCTGTGACATACATTGAAGCTAAAAAGTTGGGTTTTGAAGAAAATCCCTGTTTGGAAATGAATCAACATTTTGGACACCTGTTTAGTGGCAACTATCCATATATTGCTGTAGCCATATTCGGTTTCACTTTAGCAAAAAATGCTATATGGCAGAGCATTTCATTAATAATGATACTGTCATGGCCACCACCACACCACCACTCCCCAGAGAGCACACGGCCTGTCAAGTGGACAGCCACCTGGAAGCAGAAGGAGACAGGGTCAACATGCAGCATAAAAACTGGTCCGCCATTCTGAACATCGCCGACTCTTTGTTGAAATTCTCTTCATTGACGCTCGCCTTATCAAAACTACTGACTGCCTTAAAACAACGACCCTATGCCTGCCTTTTGGACCTCAAGTTTTGAATGTACAGACTTGTACAGATCACAAACAAAGCTACCGACCCATTGCTCCGTCGCCCCCAATGGCACAACAGCCACAGCCTCTGACAACTTTAACAGCAACATGTATGATCTTGTCACCGGAACTTGTTAAGCCAGCCGCCTTTGTGTTCACCCCTAACTCGGTAACTCTTAAACCCCCTCCTTTGTCCAGTGTCCCCCGCACCCACTCACCTGCAGTCTCCCTCCAAAGCATCAAAATCCTCCAAGTCACGTCTCCATTCTCTGCTGCAGAATTTCATTTGACAAAAGAGCATTTTAAGACACCAAAAGTGAATACATTTCAGGCACTGTATAAGACATTACACATGAGGGGTCACATTCATTAACCGTCCTGAATTACACCACTTATAATCTGTCTGCATGTCTGGGTTGGCAGTGGCCTGATCTCAAGACATTGTCTATTGTTGTCTATTGTTTTCATCGTTTCGGTTCAATACATCCAGAAGACATATCTGACATCGCATAAGCAAACACGCCCTATTAGCGGCATCATAAAGTACAGGCCAAAAGTTTGAGCACTCCTTCTCATTCAATGTTTTCATGACCATTTACATTGGTAGATTCTCACTGAAGGCATCAAAACTATGAATTAACAGGCCCAGGAATAACTGAAAACATGTTTCATATTGTAGTTTCTTCAAAATAGCCGCCCTTCGCTCTGATTACTGCTTTGCACACTCTTGCCATTCTCTCGATGAGCTTCAAGAGGCCGTCACCTGAAATGGTTTTCCAACAGTCTTGAAGGAGTTCCCAGAGGTGTTTAGCACTTGTTGGCCCCTTTGCCTTCACTCTGCGGTCCAGCTCACCCCAAACCATCTCGATTGGGTTCAGGTCCGGTGACTGTGGAGGCCAGGTCTCCACTTTTTGTTAAGTACAAAACTCCACAAGTGTTCATTCATAGTTTTGATGCCTTCAGTGAGAATCTACCAATGTAAATGGTCATGAAATAAAAAAAACACATTGAATGATAAGGTGTGTCCAAACTTTTGGCCTGTACTGTATGTAGCATGACAAATGTTCACCATCTAATCAGCATCACACAAAACAACATATGACCCAAATTTTAAAGGTCACATGATAACCTACTTACCTCATTATCAAGACAGTCATTTTTAACAATAAAATAAAAGACTGTAAATAATGTTGAATAATGGACAGAATATTAGAAGAGAAATAAGAAACCACAATGTGAAAGAAGAAAGCTTCTGTAGTCAAGGTCAGAGTACAGAACAGGCGCTATTCAAGTTAAGAGGACACACATCAAATATGTATCCCACCTTCTGCACAACACAAAAAAGGCTCCGATCAGAAGAATGACTTTTGTCATGAGGGAAATCATTGTTATATTCTCTAAAGTATCGACCGATGACTTTATCCACCAGACTTATGATGTAACGTCAGGCGGTATCTAAGAAGCACTTGTCTTGTCTGCAATGTGCGATTGTTATATTCCAAGGGGGAGCGTGGGACTGAAAGGACGGAATTTAACAAACCTAATTATCGCGCCTTAATTAGTACCGGGGGTAAACCTCAGCGGGACACCTGCAGACTTAATTTTACATCCTGACAAGTAAGGAACAAGTGTTAATGTGCTGTATTCATGATAATACCCCAAAGTGTGCAGGAGGAACTGGAGGAAGTTCACCTCATCATCATGGTTACACATAACAATCGGCCAACTGCAGGTAATTAACAATACCAGGGTTGTTCAGGGGGATCCTAAATCCCAACAAGAGAAGAAATGAAGACCGAACTGGGAACATGAGCTAATGTGAGCTTTAATAAATCAAAAATGTGAAAATTTTAAAACAATATAAAATGGTACACAAATAAAATATTTATAGAGAACCCACAAAGACAGAGTTACTGAAAGAATTCCCTTAATACCTTGACTCATCAATAAAGCAGAAAGTACCCACTGAGTTTAAACACCGTTCATTACTTTTGAATCATCTACATTTTAGCTTCAGTAAAAAGTAAAAATGGTGTCAATGATTTTGGTTCTTCTAACCTTTTAAGAAATGTATAAAATATTTAGCTTCAAATTGTATATGCTCCAGTTGTTGCTCCAATATTAATAACCAATGACAGTTTGTAATCTAAATCTAATGTGAATGTTGTTTTAACTGTTTAGTATACTAATATGTTTCTTAAAGCAAAATGATGTAAATCATATGTTTTATTTATTATTTTGAATACACAAATTCAAAGGAATTATATTGACGCTCAGAAAATATGCTCATGTTATTTTTAACATATGTTATCTAGCAAACACTGACACAAGACACATTAGTTTCACCGGATAATTTTGTTTTACAATGAACTCGCATCATCTTAAATCACAAAGGATTTTCAAGTTTCACAGAAAAGTTTTTATTAATGTAGGTTAGCAGGATGGAAAATAATCACATTTCATCATCATTGCATGTTCGAGTCTCCAGAGACCCACAGCACACATTGCGAAACCTTTTCCCCCAACAGTTGACCACTGACACACAATTGAGGTCAATGAGACATGTGCTTCAAATTGTGACGAAAAAGTTGAAAAGGAAAATCTGATTACATCTTACAATTAACATGTGTGTGTGTGTTTATACACACACACACACACACACACACACACACACACACACATATATATATATATATATATATATATATATGTATATGTATATATGTATGTATATATATTGTGTATTTTCTATATAATAATAAATAAAAATTTTAAAGATTTGAGTATAATAGGAATATGTAAAGAAAGTCATGAAAAAAATGAAAAATTGATTACAACAACAACCATCATAACATGGAACATTTCTGACATCATCAGTTGATCTTCATGAAAGTACCATGAAGCCATCTGAAGAATAAATGACATTGCATGCTCCTCCCCTTCCCAGAAAGAAAAATGCGCTGAAGATCGTAAAAAGTCATATGGCTTCTGTTTTTTTCTCCTTCCCTTGCTCTCTATCTCCCCACCGGAGTGAAAATATAAATGGTTTTAAAGACTATAAATATCCAAACGAGGTCAAGTATCAAGTTCGCAAAGATTAAAAAGAAGACAAGAGCACTGATGATCATCTTCCTCTATGGTTCTCACCTCAGCTCGAAGCACTCCTTCAGCAGATGTGTGAACCAACCACTGGGCTCCTGTCTACACAAGCACAAGAGCATCAAGCCCTGAAGAACATTCGTCTTCTTTCTGCGCTTTTAGGTGGGTGCATATGATGAATTGAGAACATTGCTCATCCTTGCCCTCTCCCCACACATTAGAAACATTGCCTAGAAATCACATCATACCTCATTTCTTTTTAAACTAAGGAAACAGAACACCATGCTCTCTGGAAGATGATGTTATGTACAGTATGTCTTCTGCTTTAAAGGCCTCCTCAAACCCCCATGAGCTCTTTGCGGTGAAGATGATCCATATTATTGTCATAGCTGTTATTACTATTGGTGTTTTTTTCACAGCATTCCCTAGAGCTCTTACTCACCCACTTCAGGCTAAGGGGGGGCTTCTTTCTTTCTCCACGCAGGAAAATGAATGTCCAGGCGCCATGGATAATCCATCACAGGCTGAAAGCAGAGGTCATCTTGGGAATGATCGCAGGTAAGATTGAGCAGTCTCCTTCATGGAGAGATTTTCTTCATATCCTCCCATGATGGTGTGCTCCGTGAGTGGGTGTGGTGGCTGTGGGTGACCACAGTGGTATCTCAACCTGGTATTTCCAGGCCTCTGACATAAGTAGCTTTTCTGGAATCATACAATTCAGCTTATTTTTTTACTATCACATATGCAAAATGTGAGCAAAGCAAAAACCACAATTTCCAGTCAGCCAGTAGATATTTCTTGACATAGCTTTCTCAAGTTGTTTTACATCTTTGGCCTTCAGCTATTTCCCATGCACAGTGTGCCCAAGTCACCTTATTGCAGAATGAAAAGTGTTTAAAATGTGTTTAGTGTTTATTGTTCTTTCTAAAAAAAATGTTGCAGTTGAATTGCAGATTCATATGTGGCTTCATATGTTTAAAAGTCCATTTTCAAGATTACCCAGAAATCCTAAATATACAGAGTTTATTGAAACGTTCCATGGACCATTTTGGTGAAAGTGGAGACCAATGAATCCTTTTTTTCTTATCAGGTCAGTCATTAATTTGCACTGAAATAATTCTGTGATAAATCCCAAGCTGCAGTGTATGTGATGCTGCAGTCAGAGGCTGTAACTTGTCGATCGCTGTACCTGGTGAATAGCAGCTCAGTTTGTCTCTCCTAGCTTTTATAGAGCTCTGTGTCGGATTGAGTAATCAAGATTTTGGCAGCCAGTCAGAGGTCACTAGGGCTGAACTGTTTGGAGAATCTTATCTGCAGTCGTTCTCTCCATGCTGGCATCTTATCGGAAAGACAGATTTGGAGGGCCTTGAACCGTGCAGGCAAGTTCACCAGCATGTGAGAAATCCTCACCATTTAGACTGAGGGCAAAAAACAAAACCAAAAAACGTATCAATCTCCAGATGAAAGCTCGCCGTTTTCAGCACACATCTCTTCCTGATTAAGTTCATCAGAGCGTAGAACTGACAGTAAAATGAAATGAACGCAGAACCAACTGTGATCTTTTCCATTTCTGACCCTTTCTCTATAAAAAATAGATTTACTAGATTACAGCTATAGGCACACCTGCATTCACACATCCAGAAGGAGTTCTCAAACTCCCTCCACCTCCCTCCTTATTAATTATTGACCAAGAACTTAATTTGAAAGGCAGATGGACTCTAAGCCGGGGGACTCTGGCCTTTAATCATTTATACAGGGCCTTCAGAGCTAATCATATTGTCATTGATTAATATACACTGGTGCTGCGGAGCATACCTGATTTGACTGTTGAGAGTCACATTCCCTATGTAAGAGACAGTGCCCTAGACAGCCTGATAACCCAGTGAACTGTCGCCATGGAGAGACTCCTTTGGTGTGATTCATTTCATTTTGACATCTCAAAAAAAAAAATAGAAAAATAAAATAGCTCAGAGAGCTCAGGGCCATCGAGTAAAGACTGCAAACAACCTCTGAAAATGTCCTGTGATATCTGGTACTAAGATGTACACAAATCATTTTTGAGGTGGGGCCTCCTTGGACGAGATGATCCAAATCCGTTAGATACTTGATTAGTTGGAGATCTGGGGAATTCTGTGGCCAAGTCAACACCTTGAACTCTTTGTCTTCCAACCTCTCTGGAGCAATTTTCATGGGGTGACAGATCACATTATCTTGCTAAAATAATCTGTAGTTTGAAGTGGTGTGTGTGATCTTTGATGATCTTTAGGTCGGAGGTACAAGTTAAAGTACAAATCCATATGACATAATTTCTTATCAAAGTGCATACTCTTCCTTAGATAAATGGCACGAATACACCTAGTTATTAACATGGTCTAAAATAAAAATATGATTCCTCAGACTTGGCCATCTTGGTTGTCTGAATTTACAGAACAAGAAGTGAGGGGAAAAAAAACATTATTCTGAAATTATCCATTTCTTTTTCATTTGTAATTGTCAGGATTGCCTGCAGCTGGGCTCCACACCAGACTCTAATCCTGACGCCCCATAAATGCTGGAAGTTTCCGCCCCTTCTGGGTCTCCGGCATTTTCGTGGACTCTGCACGAACTTGACCTGGTTTTGTTTCATAAGTGTTTTGAGTTCTGGCAATCGCCACACGCCTACGCGTTAGTTTGTGTTTTTCCCTTTTATTTCCCGTTTTTGGCCACCGCGCCATTGTTTATTTGTATTTGTTTATGAATAAAACCCCGTTCCCAACATGTCAGAACTCTGCGCTTCCTTCCCCCGTAAGTCCGTAGTCGTGACAGTAATGTTCACTTACTATTATCTACATATCTGTTTGAAGTAAATCAATTCACCTTATAATCTGCCAAATGCCATAAATGTAAATGTAAATTCAATTTAGAATCTTAATTCATGAAAATGTATTAGTCAGATGTAATACTGTATCAGTCAGTATTACATCATATTATGTTGCATGTTAAAATCTATTATCTCAGAATTTTAATAGGTGGGGGCAACACAGTCCTATTATATTATCATCATTGCATATATTTCCTAACAATGTACAACAAAATATGATTATATATGGGTGTTATAGGATGTTCAATGAAATGAAATGTTCAATGAATGAAATGAAATGAATTGACATGGTTCATAAGAAATGGAATTTTTTCCATCTGACACATTGAAAGATCACAAATAAATTCACGTGTTCCAGTTCCTCAGTTAAAACCCGAATGCATATGTCATGTCAATGAAAGTTTTGTTTAGAGTTACAGGGGTGTAGAGAGAGGAGAGGGAGGCGGGTGGCTCCAAATGAAAAATTCATATGCCCTTCCTTGTTACGGAAGCTTAACCTGAAATGTTTAGATTTTAGGACACAATCCAATTACAGCTGAAAAATCAAACCGTCCAGACGTGAGGCAAAGTTCTCACTTCTCCATTTTGTGGTGTAGCTGCACTATAAATGTGTTGCAGCTGCCAGAGGCCATCCTGAGACAATGTGTTGCCAGGTGTGATTGATGCAAGGCATCAATATCCTGATATCATCATAGTGGTCAATAATTTATAGCAACTTTCAGTTCCTCAGAACCAAAACGTCAGTATTATGGGGCAGACTGATGTTATCGCTCATGACTTACGTACAAACCCTTCTATCATCATTCACTTTAAATGCTTTGTCCTGAGAGGTCCAGCAATGCTGACAAAAGGTAACAGCTTGATATCTTGTCTATGGTTTACATTGAACCTCACTGACACGTCTAGGTTACACACATTAGAGAATGATGTAAGATGAAAATGAAACTTTTTCTGCATTACTCGACAAAGTTGAAAAACACATGAGAATCATGATAAATGTAAATAACACCAGTCCATCTATGTAGTTAACTAGACAAAGGAAAACTGTTGTAACCATTCAGAAGTGTTAAAAGAGTCTGCTGAAACATTCTACAATACACTTGATCAGAAAAAGTAGATAAAATGCTGAGATTGAACACATTAAAAATTTACATTTTTAACTAAGCCTCATTCTTGACTTCATACTGTTCACACAGTAGCTTCGTATTCAGTACGTTGGCTTTGCTTTATCAAAGTGTGACAAAAAATATTGGGAAGGAAGAAAAATCCATTCGCTGAATATAAAAACCGAATGAAAGTGCTTCTTCGGTAACAAAAAGACCACCACCTCTTACCATGAACCGTTCCTCAAAAGCATATTTCTACCAATTCCACCCATCCAAAGAGCCAGCAGTATAATCAAATTGGTATTGTACCACTCAGTGATCTAAAACGCTGCCCTTTTCAGAGGGCACAATAGCCTATGTGTGCAGATAGATGGGTCTTTTGGACACCTTAACCCGATTTGGGTGACTTGAATGGGGTCTCCTAAGATATTAAACTGCACTTCAGGCCATTATTCATGCTGTTATTCAGGCTTTACAATAATCTTTGTTCAGAAATGACATGCATCATAATCATTCAAAGTTCCCAGGTCTCCATCCAATCTGATATAAAGGTTTACACAAACACATACCAGACAAGTAGTACAGTAATAACAGAAGCCCAAGATATAGGATTTTGTGAGACCAATAGTCACCTGAGACAATATATATATATATATTGTCTCAGGTGACTATTGGTCTCGCAAAATCCTATATCTTGGGCTTCTGTTATTACTGTACTACTGTACTATATATATATATATATATATACACATACTCACACACACACACACACACACACACACACACACACACACACACACACACACACAATATAGTGATCTCCTGGAAGTGTGTGTGTGTGTGTGTGTGTGTGTATGTGCTTATGCTTGCATGGTTTCCATCAGAACATCATCTGCATTGTTGTGCACTAATTAAAGAAAAGCTGATTAAACTCTAATTAAAAATGATACTGTGGATATGTGTGGAGCTTGTTAGAGGACGTTAACAGCTGTTAGATGTCCATGGTACTTTAGAAAAACACATTCTGATCAATATCTGGTTAATATTTGGTATTAGCGTATGTTCTGTGTTATGAGTTTTGTGTAGAGTGTGTGATATGATAATATATCTAATCCTCATGCTGAGAATTTGATCTGAAGGAAACGGATATTGATATCAGTTAATCAGTCTAGTAACAGATGAACATTTTGCATGGATTTTATGAGTTCGCTTAATGTTTCCACTTTTACAGAAATTTCAGGAGCAGCATACCTGTTCATTGGCACATAGCTGGGGCTAATGCACTGCGAACATCCTAATGAAATTGATGAGAACCAGCCACTTGGTATGCTAAGTCTGCAGTCCCTGAAAAACCCACATACTCTTTTTTTTATATAAATTGCATAATGGCTTGCATGAAAATGGTTTCACACTAACATAAATCAAATGTCAAAATACTACCCGTGCAAGACAATCCCCATGACGTGCATACACACAAGCATTTTTTTTCCTTATACTTCTTTATTCTTCTTTGTCTTACTAACCCACCAGAAGACTGTGTGATCTTACTGATCTGTTTATGCAGATCCATGTAGGACTTAATAGCATACATAATAATTTATTAAGAAATGTTAAATATTCATCAATATTAAATTAATCATTTATAGTGGATCTTTAAATTAAAGGGTGTCCTTGAAGTTCTAGATATGAGGAGTATCCTCAGCAAAGCAACAATCCCCTGTGGACATTTTACATCTTGCACGTGCAACACTTCACCCGCAATTGTTTAATGAATATTCTGCTTTGATGCCAATATCTAATAAAAAAAGGACAAAAACACTGAGAACAGATCTCACAGCAAAAGTGCTTAATGGAAACATCTTACAAGCTACTAAGAAAAGAAGAGGACAAATGTCACTGTGTTTCAGAATATGAGGACATTCTAAAAGGTACTTTATTTTTCATGAAGAAATATCACACCGTTCTAAAAACATATTCTTGTTTCAGCAACAAATGTAACAACATTCAGAAATATAATTTATGACATACAAATAAATAAACCACCACAGTGACCAGGGTGACCAAAAATGCAGGTTTATCTGTAAATAGAACTTCTCTAACATTTGTGCATAACGTACATTTTTTTTTGAGAAATGCATTTATGAATGATGTTACATTTATTTGTAAGTCATATATTATATTTGTGTTCTTACATTTGTTGCTGAGTCAAGAAATATACTTTTGAATGGTGTGATATTTATTTGTGAATTTCGAAACTAAACTATCTCCATAGTCCCGCAGGATATATCCCTGTGAGTTAATTCAATGTCGGTGAGTATGGATATGAAGGTCACTGTTGTCATGGTGAAACGTCTCCCATGTTTTTTTCCACATTGGAACATGTTCTAATTACAATACCTTTGGTCAAAATAAAATGTCTTCTTTTTTTCTGCATGCTTGCATGCGGCATTGCACGGCCCACCTGAGCGTGTGTAAACAGGGGAAGGACGTGGCAGAAGGCCAGGTCACACCGGCTGGCGAGTCTGCGTGCGACGCGCGGCATCACACAGCAGCCCAGAGACAGCCACACCCGTCCCCACCTGTCTCCTCCGCACCCGCGCCCCCTCAAGAGCCTCCTGCAACCTCGACTGAAGCGCGCCAAGGTCAGAGCGTTCACACGGCACATGGGGACTTCCTGTAGTCAGGTCAGTGTACAGCTGCGCTCACCCCATTCGCCGTACCTGCACTGGCTCATCTTTTATTTAGCTCGTCCGGACCAGTCATGATGGAAGTAGAGCTCAGAGAAAAAAAATCTGGAGTTGAGATGGACTGCGTGTGGTGGTAGCCTAGTGGGTAAAACACTCGCCTATGAACCAAAGACCCAGGTTCAAATCCCACTTACTTCCATCGTGTCCCTGAGCAAGACACTTAACCCTAAGTTGTCCCTGTAACTACTGATTGTAAGTCGCTTTGGATGAGGGCGTCTGATAAATGCTGTAAATATAAATGTAAATGTGTGACTGCATGACAGCAAATAATCAGGACATAATTCACATTGTGGTATGGGGGTGTGGGGTAATGAGTAAAGTTTAAACTATAGCTAAACACACCTTTAAACAAGCACCATATTTGCATTTCCAATAAATCATTCACATAAAAAACATTTGGTAATGACACATAAAAAAAACCAAATACTGTGTGTAATGCTAATGTACAATATGAAAACTTTTTCACTTTTACTTTCTTACCCTTTAATCGAATATTCACAGCATACTGGCCGTTTAACCATAATTTTTATTTATATGTAGATTATTAGTATTCCATAAACAGTGTTTAGGGGGAAAATGGAAATGTAATTCACAGTTACTACTGCAAGTAAACAAAAGTGTAAACATTTCTCACTGGAACGTCTACTTAAAATCTGTCCTAAGGCAAATTTCTGTGTTCCGCTTATTTGTTTACTATTTATTGAAATTCTTCTTTAAATGCTGCAGAGAAGGAAAATGGTGTGAAATGTTTCATTTGCTTGTCCCGCTGAAAGGCCAAATCCACCCCCCAAGCCCCCCACAACGCTGCAGATACCCCTTTCATGTTCTTCCCTTTTCAGGGTGGTATTTGTGTCTCGACGCCGCATATCGCATGCACTAAGTCAGCTTTTCATATCTGGCCTGTCTCATTCACGCTGTGTGCAGCAGCCTCTGCTGCCCAACACTGTCATTTCATGGCAGTAAAAGGATACAATAAGAGCGTGTCCGAAGCAGCTTATGAAGGGCACAGCAATCCATCACCGCGGCCGGTGATGTATCACGCCAGCGTCCACGATGAATAGGGCCACGACGCAAAACACAAGCCAAAGTGGGTAGGAATATACATTACGTCCATTTAATCTTCCCAGCAGCGGTTAGTAACATGGTCAGTAGATGTGTGACAGAGCTCACATTGAATTTTTCTCCCTTCTTCTTCCAGGCTCTTGCTTCAAAGATCAAGATTGATCATGTTCTGGAGAGGTCCAGGCAGATGCAGCAGTCAGAGTTGGAAGTCGGTGATCTTGTTCATTGGGCTGTGAAGAACTACAAGGGAATAGAGTGACGTATCAGGCATTGGATAGGCTGGCACAGAAATGGAGCATAAAGCTTTAAACGAATATTTCTAAAGGTAACAAATGCATTTGAATTGAGCTAAAAAAAAATCTTAAGATTTTAAAAGATGCCCATTCGACACATTTACTTCATTGTAATGGCCATTTTCCATGTGTCTCCAATTGTGTGGCCTTTAAGTCAACCATACTCATCAAAAAAAACGATACGGTAACTCAGATCAGCCCCTCAATATTGTTTACATCCTCCATTTAAACTATGTACAAAAATCAAGAAAGGAAAAGGGTGGTGGTCACCCATGATGAAAACTGACCAGTCAGTATAAGTTGGAATGGTACGCTGTTATGGCAACTTACTGTACACATCTAAACTTTGGAAGGCTTACCTCCATGCTTATTAGATTTCAAGGATGTAGTATTGTTGTAGTCAAGACCGCCTAAACTGACCCCAGAGGGTACCAAGACACTGCCAAGGCTGATATCAAGACCAAGACACACTAAGGCGAGACCAAGGCCACGACCGAAAACAGATTAGGGCTAGAAGATTAGGCTATGTTTCTCATAAAATCTCTCAGATTTGAAAGATCTTCAAATTAAGTCTCTCATACCAGGGACAGAGTAAACTATGAATATGGCTATGTAATCATCCCTTACTATGAATATGGCTATGTAATCATCCCTTGCTTTGAATTGAAGACAATGGACTGTTGGCTCTCAAATGACAATTTTAAATACTTTATGCCTATCTTGGTGCCTCAAACCCTTTTGTATACTATTTGGTGCTTGTCTTCTACCTTTTTTTCTCTGGATTTTATGAACATGCGTCTACAATACAGGGTTTTGATGAATCAATTGCACAATTTACAAATGTGATATTTACAACAAATAATTATACTCAGAATTCATCTACATTTACATCTACCTTTACAACATTTATCAGACGCCTTTATCCAGAGCGGCCTTCATCCCCCTGGAGCAACTTAGGGTTAAGGGACATGATAGTAGTAAGTGGGATTTGAACTTGGCTCTTCTGGAGTGTGTTACCCACTACCACCCTAATAAATACCTATGCAATGACTAATTTAAAAATGGCTAAATGGAAGTTCACTTGCTTGATGGCAATTTAAGTGATATAACGGACCTTGCAGAGCATGATGATGTTTGTACTTGCTCGAAGTATCAAATACAATACAAAAAATAAACATACATATAATGTGTAATGCAAATTGTAATGTGTAGGTATCAAAACAAAAAAATGCCTTGCAAACTATTTGTGTCCTCTTTTTTTGTCGATTTTTGGACTAGAATGATAAACTTGTTGTGGTGCTAGGGTGGCCATGATTAGGCATGAATAGGCCACGGCTACCACCAGCCACCCCACATCTCCGCCACTGGATCCAGGAACAATTGCAAGGTCCAGGGAAACTGCATGGTTATAGATGGATGTTCACAAAGTTCAGAAAAAATGGCAGAAAGTTGGAACATATTAGCCAACTTGTATTCTGAGGGATCAGTTTTAGAAATATTAAATAACTGAATAAATAGTTAAATAAATAAACAAGGGTGATGATTGAGAGCAGAGTGTTTCACAATTTCACTTGCACAAACTTGTGCACACAAGACATTTTTTTGGTAGTTCAGGGGCTTCATTGTAGTTGATTGCAGAAACAAAACAAAATAATTCCCCTGAATAAATGACTGTACTGTACTGTGCATACATGACGTTTTCCTCATAGTTTTGAGGAAAAGAAACAGAGCTAGTCAACAATCTTGTAATTAGTTATATTACATTTCATGGTTCTCTCCAGACGCCTGGTGAATGTTGTCCAAGCTGTCTCCATCAAGGTGGTTTGACAAAATGGGCAATAAAAACTGTATATATATACTGTTTTGTGAGGATGTACTTCCTATCCCATCAAGACCGCTATATCCAAGACAAGACCTAGACCAAATAACATTGAAACCAAGACAAGACTGAGACCATGACTACAAAACTACATCACTAGGATGTATTACTTCAGATTTAAACAGAACATCTTAAAAGAGAAGATCCTCTCCAAGGACTCAAATATTTCAAGACCAGCACGTTCCCTTAGTGTGTCCTCATGAATAACTGTATGTGCAAAGGATTGTCCTCTTGTGTACCTAAATGACTGGGATGTGGAGGATGATTCAGGACAATAACCTCAAAAAGTCAAGACAAAGCCACACGGGCATACAATAAAAAACTCCCGGAGATGTTCAGCCCAGGCTCAGCCCTCAAACCCATCTGTGACATAAGTGGAAAGATGTAAAATACCACTGTTCATCCAACTAAAAGAATGAACATAAGAATTATTAAATAAACCTACAATGGCGCCAATGGGACCCCATTAATTTAGAAAGTATGTAGATTCCCTTTCAATCCAACAAGAGCACTTTGTTAAGGGCACAAGTTAAATCAAATCAATTTGGATTGGTGAATTAGCATCAAGAAAGGAGAATTAAATACGACTTGCCATAGTCAATTTTTTTATTTATTCATTGACTTTCAGTAAAAGATGGAATTTAGCTGGCCATACCTGCAAATGCAAAGGTACCTGCAAATGTCTGCAGACTGTGTCATTTACATTGGGACCTTAAACTAAGTTGTTGAATGTCATTATGAAACTATATGCAACTATGACAAACTACAAAGACTAATTAAAATAGTGAAAACAGCAGAATAGACTTCCTTTAGTTATGTACCATTACTGTATCAGCGTTGATGTGAGTTATCATTTACCCATGACCATGAACTGAACGATGCACAGACACAAAATCTTGTATCAGCATAAATTTTATATATTTTTTCCCCTTAGTGTCTTCAAAAACTTCTTGAAGACCATGGAATAATACATTCTTGTCCAGGAATATGCAAATAGATGTAAGTTGAACAGTTCCAAATTTTATTCCAACTCATTCTTGGATTTTAAATTGATCGGATCAGGTAGATATGAAGATGGCTGTACTGGAGGAAGAACTGTGATGTGAGGAAACTCTGGCACCAAGCCGAGAAACTCTGCAGTCTAAAGCAAAGCAGCGCAAAGCCTCTTTAATATTTCTTTCATGAGCAGACAGGAGACATGGGGAGGACCAGACATCAAATATTCTAATATAGATGTTGAGGTTGGACTTGTCTTACTTCAACATTCAGTAGCCGTCTCTCTTTATACATATGCAAAACAGTATGTAAATGACACCTCTCCCCACTCCTTTTAACTCCTTTGGCAGGTTCTTGTTTTTTTTTTCAGTTCCGTTTATTATTTCTCTTCCTTTTATTTTTACTATAGTTTACAATCTAAAAAAAATAAAGGAAAAAAACTGATTATAAAATAGGCTGCATAGAGATGCATGTGTAGATGTGAGTCAGTTGCAAAAAAATGTTTTGTGTGAGAAGCTAATGCAGGAGTCTGAGGTGGTGGCTCAAATCTAGAGATCTCAGCGAGGTCGCAGGTTAAGAGTCTCTTGACTTTTGCTGGCTGCTAAAGAGTCGATCCAAGGTGGGTCCCACAGCTGCCCCTCACCGCTGGTTGGTCTGCAAGAAAGGTGCAGCCAGGGTGAAAAACGAGGATGTCACTGCATTGTTGCAAGGTTAGCACACTCTCAAATGGAGTGCTGCTGTGCTGAGCTGCCCTGGGGCTTGACCCCTCTCACCGTGGGGTGCTCACCAGTCCAAGACAAACTACAGCAGAAGCCAAGGTGCGTGCCCAAACCACCAGTGATCTCAAGACACAGGACAGGCCGGGCTAAGAATTCCTTATTTCCTCCTTCCTTCCATCAATCACCGTGTGCATATGCAGAGGTGGCAGTGGATATAAGTAACTGAACTGAGCCCTATCTTCCAGCAATAGATCTTAGCTTTCAGGAAGGCTTTCTGTGTGCAATTACCAAACAGAATAAAAATAATTGTCCATTTGAGCTTCTTCTAGGCCGATGGACACTGATGAAGAAATCCAGTTGATTTCGGAAGAGGTAGAAAAGAAGATTTTCAACTTTGATGACGTTGGTTCTGGTTTTCTGAAGGGCATCTGTATGTGGAAAAAGCCAGAATGCTGTTCCTGAGACTGGCAAACATGTACAATTCTCCAGATCACAAGGGAAAAATGAACAGGGACCACTTCTCTGCTTTACATGTCACGATAATGTGCCAAACACTGAGGCTGCCCAGACCCATCATTCATGTGGGGAAACATGTATACGCCTCCAACGTCAGGACTCACCAGATGATTTTAACATGGGGCGGTGGAATCAGCAGGAGCCAAATAGGGCCCAGCGGTACCTGGACAGTGAAAAAGAAAACGACAAAATTAAGAGTAAGATGTACAGCCTTCCACATTCTGAGTGTGACAAATGATCAACTGCAACCAGGACAAAGTGTGATGAGACTCGGATGGCCGTTCCGTCACTGTCACTATGTTGGAGGTTCTCACAAAGGGGTGTCTGTTTCGGTGGCCCAACTGCCATCTTTATGATAATTCAGGTTTCTATTTATCTATGCACACCGAGAACCTGAAGCCAAAGGAGTGGGGGTGGATATTTCTCCCTGTAGGGCTCTTAGGACTAGCTGCTTCCTGCCAGGAGACAAAAGAGAAATGCTGACATCTTTCTGCACACTGTGCAGACCTCTTTTTTGATGAGTGAAATGAGACTCAGAAATACGAGTGCCCTGCTAAAGAGCAGCTATTAGGCCAAGTGAAGGAATAATGCTCAAGCACAATTTTAAAAAGATATTCACGAATTTGTCTTCTTGCTTGAAGAAGTACCTGTGAGAAACTGGAGCAACGAAATGTGAGTAAAATTGGACACAGGATCTGCATGTTTACAACTTCAGTAAATTCTTTCATAATGATATGCAACGGCAGATTTTATTTTCCTCGGATTGATGTCAGCCCCCACCTACCCTCTCCGTTCCATAAAAAAAAAAAAAAAAAACACACACACACACAACTCTCATAGGCTTGAAACAGGGGCTGAGTTTTTTGGGACTGCTAGTTGAGCTGTGACATTACAGGCTGTCTCCCCACCTAATCTGGTTTATCCTCTCTGAAATGGTGGGGAGGACTGATTATTCCAAAGAATGTCACTCCATTGTAAAAACAGCCTAGAATAAATATAATTTGAGGCAGCAAATGTTGTGGAAGAATGCTACCCTTTTGGATTGAGTGATCTGAACCTAAATTAAGAAACAAGCCTTTTACTAAGCTTTCTGTCTTGGCCCTTTCTTCCATCCATGTGGAAACGTGGAAATGCAGCCACTTCTTTTTACCCAGGTATGGGATATTGTAACTGCACCACAACAATGCCCTCCAAAATAAGGTGTGACTCACCAGGTACATCACACCTTTCCCATCATCATCCATGTTAACCAAAAGGATAATAGAAAAAGACGTCACAAATTCTACACAGGATGGGTTGATGAAATGAAAAGAGGATTTTATGATCATAGAGGACATCTGAATTTCCACTTTTAGTCCCAGGGTTTCTTTATAGTTCTTGAGATGTTGTTTTAGTGTTTAATGGCTTAAGGGCTTTCACAGAGGTAATCTGTTAAGGACCTTCCCCAAGAGCGATATAAAATACAGCTTTGCATCAATTTATTTGCCCCCCTAAATTAAAGCAGGTTAAATCACACACATACAGACACACAAATGCAGACATATATCAACACAAAAACAGGAATTAAACATAGCTTTTCATATATCATATTGGCTGAAACTAACAGTGATGACACTGATGCCAGGTTGGCATTCATGCAGATGTCTTTAACCAAAAATTACAGCACAGCACTCCAAAGAAAAGATTCTCTACAATTTTATGTTCCTGTTGGGTCTAGACTGAGAAAGTCATTACACACAACATTGGGACATTTTTTGTAAATATTACATTTTACACAACTTTATCCTCATGTCACCTTGTATGTAGTCTTTTATGCAAAATGTTTATAAGAGGCAATTGGGCAAATTTAACACCTTTTTATACTCATTTCAGGTATTTGTATCCAAACTTTAGGTTATTTGTGTCAATGCTCCTGTTTGTGATATGGGGCCAAAAGCTAAAAAGAATAACATGTATAAAAGAAAACAAAAAAAGAACACATTCCAAAGAATAGTGTATTGATAAGACTGCTGTTGTTCAACCTTTCAAATTGGCTATAAATTGTATATGTGCTCTTTGTGTAAACATTAGTTTATTTAAAAAAAAAACATGGCTACACAGATGCATTATCCAAGCCCTATTCACAGTCCTGCCCTTCAACCACTTTCATGACAAAGCAGTGGTTCAGCGACTGACCAACGAGAGGGCAGAGCAGACAGAGTGGTGGTCTGGGCTCAATCTCAATCGGAGGATTTGGTTTCATGGAGAGCAGAGGGGTTAATAGCCCAGGGAAGACATGGTTGGCACCGGCATGTTATACTTATATTCCTGGCAGCCAATCTGGTGTCAACCCCTTAATTCCCCAGGGGAGAGAAGGACACAGCCTAATCTGTATTCAGTCCTGACATTGTCCCCATCTTCTATGGAACATTAGCTGCTAACGCTCTCTATAGACCAGCGTCCTTCAGTTTATATTGCTTTATGTTAATAAAGATGAAAAAACAGACATACTATCGTTTGTCATTGTTAGCCGGGGTGCTCCTTATGCATGTTTTTTAAATGAAATATGTTTACCAACGGTGCAAAAGGTTGACCTGGCCTGGCAGGGGAGGTTCTCCAACTTTTGTGTCATTATTGATCTCGGGTTCAAACCCCTATCCTATCTCTCTCCTGTCCCCGACCATTTATGCACCAACCTTTCCCATTTATTTTCCATGCATGAGCTGCTTGAGGGCAGAGAAAAGCAGCTTAACCTGAGAAGCTGAAGTGACCATGTGCTAATAAAGAGCAACGGACAATGTTTCTCAACCCATCTGAGAGTCTCTGGATTTTCCATCACTGCAGTCCTCAACTCTATTTTCTCACTTTTCTTCCCCTGGGATCTTTAAAAAAATGGTTTGGTTTATGTTTCATCATGAGGCCTAGACTTCTGTTTCTTCTTTTTCAATGCATTTTCCCCTAAAAAGCATTGTTTTCCTAAATGAAATTTTCACTTATTAGCAACTACTCATGTTTTAAGTTTACACTACAACATCAGATTCTTTCTTAAGCCTCTTCTGCAGACATACACAAACACAAAGGCTAATAGCTTTGTTCATTAGTTGGTAAATCCCCCTCAAAAAATTGGACCCACTCTAATTATAATTTTAATTTGAGTTATACTTTCAAGTGCTTGAACAAAGATTAAAACAAAAGAAATTGCCATTCCCTGCACTGAAAATGAGAACTGCCTTTTTCTGTGGAGAAACCAACATTTTCATCATTAGAATTGTTATGACGAGCAGAGTCTAAAATTAAATAAAAAAGGAAAGCCTCTAATGAAAGTGCCTGGGGAATATTGTCTAAATCTGCCTGTATTCTCTGAATTCTGATGGGATTAATTCCGCTAATTGCCTCCAGACCAATTAAGAGTCCATTCCCCACTGGAACCCTGTATAACACTGCAATGCTAATTGGATTTAATCCTTATCTTTCCTTCAAGAGTTTAGAAAAGAATGTAGAAATTGTATAATATTAAGTCAGCATTTGATGGAACTAAAAACACATTTATTTGTTTTCAAGATACTATAGATAGATAGATAGATAGATAGATAGATAGATAGATAGATAGATGTCATAGGGGAGAAAGCCACAGATGTCATAAAATTTAGCACAATGCTATAAAATTTAATTTCTCTCCACCCGCTGACCCACTGATCCTCTTAAAAAACAATCAGAATTAATGACATTAAAGAGAAAGGTGGAGAATGAGACCGTGGCCAGCGTTTCAGTACAAACTGCCAGCATGTCAATTATGATCATAATGAGTCACATTCTGTCAGGGCAAGATCACTCAAATGGCTCCGAGCCTGTAATTATACTGATATTTGAAACTGTGGCTCAGGCAGTAACTGATTACATAATTCCACATCCACGACACATGCTGCTGTGTACCTGGCACAATTCACTGTTGGACCGTTATTTAAGGCATTCTGAGAACCTCAACCAGCTCCTCTGCCAGCACCTTGCTTAATTGTGGCAAATTGAATAATAATAACAGGCTGAACTGATAAAAGTCTTGATGTTGAGTCACTGTTTCCCATTGTTCTCTTTGTATATGTTCAACCAACCAAATGAGCCATGCACAGTCTTGCCAAAATCCACGTGATTTTTCTGATCGTAGGCAAGAGTGTCACTGTGTAACTGGCTGCTGTCATTACACATGAAGTTCTTGAGACTAACACTCTATTAACATGCCTGCTAGACTGTACTTTAAAAGCATTTGCCCTGTTGCCTCTAAAATCCAAATTTTATACCTTCACTGTTTCTAAGCAAATTTCCTGCTTTCCTGCTATATGCAATTATTTGTTTTGTGGGTGAGAGAAGGTCTTGTAGGCTTTTATGTATTTCAGAAAGTAGCTACATGTGTGTCCCTGGTCACCAATTCCCAGAACTTTGATTGTAATGAAAATAAGTTAACATTACATGCAAAATTCATCCCAACATTGGAATCCCTGCATTTGTACAGCCCTCTGCTTGCTGGTGTTCTTTCACAGTGCCATTAGAGTGGAGCAGCTTGGCTTGGTCTAGGGGACAGTGAGTGTCCAGGTGGCTCTGCAGAGAGAAATTGGGCCCCTGGTGGAGCCACATTACCATCTTTCTCTGTTTTAAGCTGGCTGTGCAGCTTGACACCTGCATTGCCTTTATGCTGGTGGTGCACTAAATCAATGGTTTTCAACTTGGGGGGGCAGTTTCTGAAGAAGCTGATGATACAGAATATGCTGTGCATCTGTTTTTATAAAATTTTTCCCCAATTTTCCTACATTTTTCAAACACTAATTATAACACGCTGGCATTAAAATAAAAAAAAAATAATTACAATTACCAGACAATGGTAGCCAGTTCTTCTTCAGTCTGCATAATTTTTTTGTTTAGACTCATATGAAATGGACCATAAACTAAATTGAAAGAAATTCCCTTTAGGCATGTTGAAATACAAAATCTTGTTTCACAGAATGTGACGCCACAGTAAAAATAATAATCACAGTGTAATATGGTGTTAAAGTTCATCTCAGCCCACCTTAATTATCCTAACCATCATAATAAACTGATATATCTGGTGCAGAGGCACAAACACCTCTAAACAATTAAGAAACCTTTTTTGACTATTAAAACTCAGCATATAAATTAAGCAGAAGAGCTAAAGTGACAGATAGTGATTGTACATATGCAGTATTGTCCTATTGGCTGTTCTTAATTTGGGTTCAGTAACTTATATAAGCACATTTGGATGTGAATTAACCCTGACTATTTCTTTATAGATGGTGGCAGCACTTCTCACAACTCCCCGCCGCAAAGCTGTACAGTTGAAGCTGTGATGAAACCAGACAAATTTTACAAAAGGACCAAGTCCCCTTTACTCAGTCCCAGCTCTGACATCGGCTCGAAGGAGCACACTGACGTCACACTCATTTCATCAATGGCTGGTGGCTAAGCCAGGGAAGTGGCACGGACATCAATTCTCTATTAACACACCCTGTCATCAGCAAGCTGCTTACGGCAGACTCATTCCACTGAGTGACTGTATACATTTCTGCTAATAATGTGTTTACTTGAGCTGTCCAGGGAGTCAGAGCCGGTGACAAATCCCCCTCAAGGATAAAGTACTTATTTAGAATTAAGTGACTCCTCATGAAACAAAGACAACGCAGTCGGGCTGAGAAAGAGAGAGAGACAGGCCGACTCGAGAGCGGGGTCTTACAACTCTCTCCGTGGCTTTCCGCTAAGAACAGATTTGAGCTAATGATGCAATTTGAAAACAATAACATTTGTGAGTTAAGGAACGAGCACTTAGCTGATGGGTTCTTCGAGAATGACAGGGAGATCACAGGAGGACCAGAGCCTACCGCTAAGCAGGCTTTGTGTAATGTATGAACGCAGCTACTTACCCCGCCGGCCAGTGAAATTAGGAACGTGGCCCGGTCTCTATGGCACATCACCACCACAACACAGCTGTCTTTTTTAGCACTTTCAGCGTACACTAACTATTTTGCTTGAAAGTTTTGAAATGGTTTCTTCAATACACGCTTGTAAGCAGGGCAAATTTAAAGCAACGTGGCTCAAAGGTCCATGGTTTGAGTGACACTGATGAGAAAATGCAACATTGTGACATTAAACATTAATTCTAAAGTTTGATTGTCCCAATATCTCATATGCTGCTTTGCACATTTTCCAATAAATCCATTAAAATTAATGTTTAGCCAGCTGAAATAGCTGTGATATTAGCAATTTAATTACAATATATTGCCACCTGATGAACCTCATGCCTACACACAAAAAGAATCCCACAGTATTACTGAGTATGACTCTGAACACTGTCACGCCAGAAGGAGTGACCATGTAAATTGAGGTTGTAAGTCCTCTGGAGCATTTGTTAAATGTACTCTCATGTTAGAAGCTGCTCTTCATGTTGGAAAAAGCGATATATAAAAAATTCACCGGTGCTATTGCCACGGTGTGATTTTGGAACTGTTGTGCAGATAATTTCAGCACACAAGTCTTTTCACAATAATACCTAAAAGACACTGTGACATTGTGTCAGTCCGGCGTGGATCTATGACTCTCTCATTCGTACAGCTAGAGCATGAGTGTTATTCATGAGGTTTGTTTCTCTTTAAAGAATCATTCTTGCTCCCTACCCTTGGTGTCGGCCCCCTGAATTGCAAGGGGGAGAGAGAGCATCTGGAAAAACAAACAGGAAACCCAGAGAGGAATCTTGGGAAGAAATATGGCTGAGGGGGTGGACTCAATATTTGTGCCATAATGTGGAAGTTGGGGGATGGAGTAGGGGGAGCGTGGATGATATCTCTTCCCATTTGTATTGCATGCCTCATGAAAATATAATGAAAATGTGCCTTGTGACCCTGCCAATGCACTAGTGCCTTTGCTTTTACAGTCCATGGCGTGGCAATCGCACAACATCCGGCACAGTGTGGGTATAACTGTAGGAAAGGGTTACAGCAATTAAAATGTCTTACAAGTATGCATTTGTGAATGTGCACACACACACACACACACACACACACACACACACACACACACACATGCAGACACATTCTCTAGCTAAGCCATGAAACAGGGAACTGTCATTACTGATGTAATTTTAGTGGTACATGGAATATCTTAACCACGTTATTTCATGCCTGTCTACACACACTTTGCAGAAGAAATGTCTCATGGTGACATTTCAAATAGAATCCAGTCTGTACTTTCCAGCTGAGCAAATGGCTTCCTTTCATGAGAAGGATTTCACAGATTTGTAAACACCCAAGTCTCACCACTATCATGCCAGTGTAGGAAAAAGAAAGTCTATATGTCTGTATATGCTTAGCCACATGAGTTTATTGCCCTGATCTTATGGTAATTGGGGCGTTAATAGTCATGTAACGTGTTGTCCATTCTGAAGTCGTATATTATATGTCAAACGAAAAAAATAACACATTTTCCATCAGGATTTTCCATCAGGAATACCACCAGTCTATGGAAATATCAGTTGGAGTAGAGCTTATGGTTTGCGTGTGTATTGCCCTGGAATGTTTCAAATCCTTATATGCAAATGCGTCCTCACGCACGCACAGATAGCTCCCGTAAACTCTCTCTCTCTCTCTCACACACACACTCACACTGCAGTGCTGCAGATGTAACAGGATCACTCCCCCATCACACTGCAACATCTGGATCTGCTAAGGAAATTAACAGCCTGACTATTCCGCTGTCATTCAACCTGCAAGCAATTGACCCGCGTGTTGAAAAGTTTTCTTGGATACTTACAGTCCCAGCTCAGAGTACATCCCGCCGTGTCATAAATCATTCCACCCGCTCGCTGTGCAGGGCCTCGTATGGTTGTAATTTTCAGGCTTCTTTCGGGAACGTTTACGTTAACGCGCAGATTACCGTGATGCCACTTTAAATCTGCGGCAGATGTTGGCCGCTGAAAGTTTTAAGAGGCGCTCGTGGTGAAAACACCTACATGCAACGTAATTAATTGCGTGACTATGGGTTCATGTACCAAAATCAAACACATTGTAAACACTTTATAATACCATTTGATAAATTAATGAATGAAAGAATCAAAGAATAATAAAGAGTGGAAGTAGGACCCATGGAAGTTAATACCATTGCACCATTGTATTGGGAGCACGATCTATCTTTCAAATGTGGCATTAATGTGTTTGCATTATCAGAGGCAAATTTAATAAACAGTGAATATGGATTGAGAGAATAAACTGAACCATGTTGCTGCTGTATGTGAAACAGTTGTGGTACTTTGCATTCAACAGCAAAAGTTGAGCATGTCAAGATTTTGAGATTTTTTGAGGTGGCAAAGAGGGGGGAGCAAGCTGTGTCTTACTACTGTGAGCAGCAACACTATGAAATCTGATCCAGCACCATAAAGTGGGGAGGGAGAGAGCAGGAGAAGGCAGTGTGGGGCTGGAACGCCGCTGCTCCGCCTTGCAGACCTGAAATGACTCCAACTCACAATCCAGGCCAATCCAGACACATGAAAGCATAATGGGAACTGTTCAGTACTGTTTAGAAATGATGTAAAAATAAATATTACCCACCTAAGACACGTTATTGCTTTACCTTAAATGTCATTTGGACATTTTAAATTGATACGCATGAGACGTTTCTGATTAATGTTCAAAATAGACGCTGGGGTGATAATACAGTGGTCAAGATTTGCATGCAGAATGATAATGGGTTTACACTAAATAACAGTCTCAATAGACCCAAGGCTACTATAATATAGTACACTCTAGATTAGCATGGTGTAGCTGTGCCTGTTGATAAGTCCTTCCTCTTCATGCAATATTCATTTGCTTCCAATAAAACAGTCCCTAACATAAACTGTAGCATTGCGGAGGTTCTCAGAAGCTGTTTTTAGTGTACTGTGTCCCAATATACTGTAAGGGCAGGTTTCTAGGATCAGTGGTGTAGGCCCGGGTCGGGTGCATTGCTGGGTTTCTAGAGGAAAAAAAGAAACAGATTTCCTATAATCTTTAACCCTCATAAAAATATATTTATGTTGTGGAGGAAAAAAAAGAATGTGCAGCGGCTCATGATAACAGAAGGTTGTGGAGTTATGACAGGGTGGTGGGGTTATCAGTGCCTTAAGAACAATAGCAGCCTCTATCTGTGCATTATTCCCACCGCTCTTTATAAGCCAAGGGAACTCTGTTTCTGACCCCAAAGCTCTTATGTCAACTGTCTTCCTCCGCTGTGTTTCAGAAACTCAACAGGATCGAGTTGTAATTCATACACAGCCTACCAAATTTCTTATCAATACGGCTGGTTAGGACAAGGCCGGAAATCCGTATTGGAAAGTATCACTTATCCGAGGTCTGGCATTTTCACATGCCAGATAATCCTTGAATGAGTAATGATGTGAAATGAACAATGGTGTTGAAAGGGTGTGCTATTTTTGCTCTGCATGTGCTCTTCCTCAAAAACCTCTCTTTGTAATATTTTTTTTCCATTGATAAGGATGTAACATTCTGATTTCTGGCTTCACTGCATTCTATCATTCTAGTTTTCTTAAAATGTCTGACTGATCAGTGCTGTTTTGTAATACTCACTGAAAGTCAAGATATCTGGAGACTGTCAACTGTTATACCTGTCACATGTTATATCATAATGCAAATAATAATAATACATGTATTATTCTTTATTTCTTTCACAGTGTTTTTACAATAAGTGCAACAGGCCTACTTGACAAAGCAGTTTATTTGCATCATGACTTCTACCTATCATCCTCACTGGCCCAACATTAGATCTTCTTAAGACATACTTACCAAACAAAGGACACATAAACCTTAAAACCATGAGCCCTAAAGAAGAAAACAGCACCACAATGGTGTGACTGTTCGCTCAGTATGATAGGAACAAACTGCAAAAACATGAGGTCGGGGGGACCTGTTGGTTCAGACAGTTCACAGTTCACCCTGTCAAACGGAAAGAAAGTAAGTAAGTAAATAAATAAATAAATAAATAAATAAATAAAGGGTTTTATATTCGTCTCTCAAGACACAATAAGATGAGGTGAACTAAGAGGAAGGAGGGTAAACCTCTGCTGTTAGAGCACAGCAGCACCTAAAGTCATGACCCCTGTGGACCCTAGAGGTTACAGGCAGCTAATTAATAACTTTTCTGGGAAAGTGTAGTGAGAAAAAAAAAGAGGGGGCCTCCTGGAGCAGCTGGTGCCGAGCAAGCGTCCCCTCAGCGGCGGGCGGAGAGGCAGGACGCCGGCGGTGATTAATGAGCCATTGTTGTTGCAGGAGCCTATCGCCACTGGAGCCATCCACTCCGTCCAGAGCGTAGGTCTGAGTCTCCGCCGCGGATCTCTGACCCTTGTCACCCTAAATCTCGCTGTCGCCATCGCAGCGCCGAGATAAGGTGGTCCGGGGTTCGTCAGGGCCACCCGACCCGGACGGAGCAAGTTCTCCCTGCACCTTCCCAGGATTTCATGGTGTTCCCGATCCCGGACCTTTCAGGAAGTAGAGGGGGATATCGATCAGGGAAAATACATTTTCGTTCCGAGGCCATGAATTGTCTGTCGGACAGAGCGGAGCAGATGGAACACGTCTGGGCCTGAAATGAAGTGGTTTGGGTTGCACCCGGCCGCAGCTGTTAAATCTGGGCTGCTCTCCCGCTTGTTGCACAAGCCAACCTGCCTGACTGCGGCTCGTCAATAGACAGCGCGAGACATAGAAGCTGCTCAGCAGGGCTTAGTGCCCCGACCATAACAAAATGTGTCGAGATCATTATCAGCCCAAAGATATGATTAACGCAACACCGTGCCTCCCTTCTCCCTCGTTTTTCACACGAGGGGTCCCGCTCCCTCCAACTGCTCCCCTGTTTTTTCTTGTTCCCTCTGTGTGAATGGGGGTGAGCGTGCAGATGTCTGGAGCGTGGCCAGGGAGTGAACAGTACTGTACCAGTGCACGCCTGAGCAGAGCCAACTTAAGCGTCCATCTGATGCAGCATGGGCCGCCGGTGCCAAGAAACCTGTTCCTGATCGCCTTACAGATCTAAAGATCCTGGGACCATATGTGACCGACAAGAAAACAACATCAAGGATGAAAGTGCTTGTGGCTTTTTTTTATGCATGGCTTCCTGTTTCAGTCGACTTCGGTTTTACTTTTACGGTAAAAAAAAAAAATTCAAATCTGACAGTCGTGCTGTCATTGAGTAATGCTCACAGTTTAGCTACTTTTTTTTCACGTGTAGCGTGTGTCCGTGCTGATAAATGAATTGCACATGCTCTAGTTTTACTCACTCTGGTCCATGAATTGAACGCACAGAACCCCAAAAGCATCCCTCGCTCTCTCTTCTCCACCCAGGTACTTCCTATGGACCCTCTACATCATCCCTCCCACAACACGCTATATTTAAACAGACAACGAGCACTGAATCATTTTCTCTTCCCAGTATTTCTGATGCGGCGCATTCTCTCATTTGAAATGGATAAATCCTCGGAGCCGTGCTCTCCCCAGAGCGGAACAAACGTAAATGAAAGAAGCAAGCAGTCCAGATTAATACCGCTCCGCGCCTCTTTCATCTGTCTTTTCACCCGCTCGCTGTAGCAAGCCTTCTGCAGTCAGACTACAGCGCTGCGCATTCAGCGAGGTATTATTAATTCATGTGAGGCAGAGGCGCCTATCATGTCGGATCAGTGCTGCTCTTAAGAAGTGCGCGCTGTAGGTCCGTTGGCGCTTCGGTTCTGCGTATGGTCCAGAACCTGCTTTCTCTGTGGGAGATATCAATAGATACTCAATGATTTTTTTTTACCTTTATGTTACATTTGGCCGATGCTGTTATCAGGAGGTACTTACGTTGATGTATTACAAGAAGAAGACGGGCCTGATTCTCACTGTGCTGCTATAGACATCTGAAGTCTTCACTAAAGTCCCATCAGGTTCCTCTACAGGATTCACAGAAATAAACAGATGCTGACAAGCAAAGGCCTGATGTTCAAATCCAGACTCATAGCATCACTGTTTACTGATGCCTACGGAAGCAGCAAGCAGCCAACTGTTTTACTGTTCTATATTCTAGATGAATTTGATCACTTGTCATTGCTTGCCATGGTTTGTACCTATTTTACAATAGTCGTATGCCCCATTTTGCTTATTTTGGTGAAACAGGTATGAAATGTGACATAAATGTGCACTTGTCTTACCTGGCCTTGATTGACGTCCTAGAGACACCCATTCCTTTTTTATTGGCTTGTCTAAGTATTTCTCTAATTATGGTTTTATAAGCACTGTTTAAGATGGGAGGAGCCAATAGTGATGCTTGACAGAGCTCACCCACCCTACTTTCTAAATCTTTTCCTACCACACCAAACATGCAGATACATTTTCAGTGCTTTAATTTAACGATTACAATTAGGGAACCAGTGTTTTATATTGCACTTCTGAAATTTTGCCTGAAATTGTAGTAAAAAAGGTTCATTATTGTAGGTTAGCATGTTGATAATGGCAATTTGACCATCGTTGCTTATTTTAAAAGAATAATGAAGCTTTGTAATGTAATAAATAAAAAAAGTGAAGTGATTGTCACGTGATACACAGCTGCACAGCACACGGTGCACACTGTGAAATGTGTCCTCTGCATTTAACCCATCACCCTGAGTGAGCAGTGGGCAGCCATGACAGGCGCCCGGGGAGCGGTGTGTGGGGACAGTGCTTTGCTCAGTGGCACCTCAGTGGTACCTTGGCAGATCGGGATTCGAACCGGCAACCTTCTGATTACGGGGCCGCTTCCTTAACCACTAGGCCAGCACTGCCCCTAAGAATGAATGGTCATCTTGATGTCTCTACTCTCTGCAATTGATTCATTTCAGAGTTGACAAGCTGACTTAAACAATGGAGCAGGTGTTTCTGTTAAAGCCTCCTGTTTCCACAGTGACCGTTGGATGCCTGTACTCCCTCACCACGCTCAAGTCGCAAGTGCATAATGCTCTCTGACACCCCGGAGCACGTCTGGGTGCTGGACGATGATGGATGTCAGATACAGGAGACGGGGCCTGGGTTACATTTCTCCTGATGCTTGCGGGGGGGGTGGGGGGGGGGGTGTTGGTCTGGTAGGCTCCCCTGCTTCTGGGCTGGGGCTGTGTGACAGGACTTGGCTGGAGAGGATAGAACGGCTGCTGGATCCCATCACACCCGCCCGTGACCTGTCAGGAACATGCTGTACTGTGGAGAGGGGTTCCACCGAAAATTGGAGATGGAACGCTTCGCTGGACTGGTTCAGTCTACATTTTATTGCAATAACATGTGTGCACTTCTGTTCCCTGGCACTGAAGATGTTGTGAACCTCCAATGTTTGAAGGGTTTAACCCATGTGAGGCCAAATACAATTGCTTCTCTCTCAGAATACCTGGAGGTAACAGGAAATGCTAAGTAAGTGAATCCCATGAAGTTAATGAGATGTACCAAGTCTGAATGGCCTCTTCTGTATAAATGATGCTTTTCAGGACATTGATGTATTCATTTCTAGCTTTTCTACAGATTTTTTTATCTAAATCCACTCGCAAAATGAATGCTTTGAATAGCCCAATGGTCTCTATCAATAAGACAAGAGTAATTATTGCAACAAACCTGAGGATCCTTCTACTTCAACTCAGTGGGGAAAATAATACTGAAGCTTTTTAGACAAAATGCACAAATCATTGCTATAACAGCTCATTCATGACTGTATGGTTCTAAGGGCAGAGACATTTGGCACAGATTTCCAAAAATGCGCCCAAACATGTATGACTATATATATTAAATATATATATATATATATATATATATATATATATATATATATATATATATATATATATATATATATATATATATATATATATATATATATATATATATATTATGTATTTGGTATTATTATTATTATTCATACTGATATTGATAGTAATAATAAAAATCACAACAATAGTAATGAATAAATATAATTAAATTACTATTGTTGTGATTTTTATTATTACTCTCAATATCAGTATGAATAATAATAATAATACCAAATAAAATAATAAGGTTAACATTGGACATTGCAGGCAGGAGTAGAAGGCTCAAACCTTTGAATAACAGCAGACAACAACAAAGGGGTGGGGGCTGGGGAGGATGAGAAGGGAAGGATGCTTTAAACTGATTTATGTCTGCCTGTAATAAAACAGGCATTTCCCCTCTCGCCTGTTTAATATGCAAATATGCAGAGCATCCCGCTACTGACAGCCCACCATTAATAAAGAACCACGGCAGTGAGCCGAGCGCCAGCCATAGCTCATCTTTATGAAAATACATGATGATAGTTTTACACAGTGTAATCTTTTAGAGTTGTGCCAGGATACAGTTTGGATCCTGTGTAATGCACACAAGCAAGGAGAGCTTCTAAGACCCACGCACACACAAAATGGATAAAATTACTAAACGCGTATGGACAGGTTCCGCGACACAAGTAATCATGTGCAACACAGAATGTTGAATAAATGCTAAAATATACAAACGTAGAGTACCGTGATATTTGTCTCAACAACCCAGGCCATGTCTTGTCCGAGGTGCACAATTTAGTAATTTTCTTCTCAGTATATGTTCTCAGTGCAGTAGAGCTTTCAACAGTCACTAGAAGGTAATAATATATGGATGAGCCACATAAATGAAAACAGCAATTATCCACTGCTCAGGTAAACACCAGACTCTGCCCCACTTTATTCCCTCATTCATTTCAGCCAACAATACAGAAAATAGTCTTTTTATTCTCTCCCCAATTCATCCCTGCTGATGATGTGCCCGAGTGAGCTTTTCTGTTTGTATTTTGTAGATTATATGTATGTAGAACCATCACAACAGCAGAGAAATACTTCTTACTGTCCTTTCACTCTGTCATATACAGTCATATACAGGTAGCATGTCTGCCTTCATCCACTTTGTATTTTATTGTAGTACAAACTGTTTCACATTTCACAAAGAATTGTCCTGCTTTCTGTAGCCTTACTGCATTATCTGCTTGCTTCATGTATTTTACATAAGGAAACCTCAAAGGGAGCCATGCCTTGGAATCTTAGACAATTTAAATATGGGATTTGGGACATCAAAGCCAGGCCAATATTGGAATAACAGAAATAATTAGGAATGGCAAGAGAGGCAGAGAAACTCTATTTCCATAAGAGGATAATTAATGTGTAGACCAGCAGGGCTCAGGGAAGAGGCGCAAGTACTGGGTGGTGAAAACACTATAATGTGGCACAGATGTTCCTTTTTTTTCTTCGTAGTACGAGAATCTTTTTCTGCATGGAAGAGGTAGTGTGGCACTGGGGTCCATCTTTTTTCCTCATCTGGGTTTAACTCTTTGGGTTTCCTACAATCGTCCAAAGAAAGGTTAGATGAGCTGAATTATGTTAACAATACTAAATGCATCATCGGCCTTTCAGGGGCTGTGCTATACTCATGCATGGAGACTGGCAACGGAAGGAAGCATCTTCAATGTGACCCTGGGAAGAAGGTTATACATGTAGTATAGTAAATAAATAGGCCTTTTTGAAACAATTAGTGCAATTGAAATTGAGTTCATGGTGGTTGGTTCAGTTGTCTGACTCGAAATAATTCTAATTGACAATCACTGTGGTAAATAAGTCATCCCATTATATTAATGTGTTTATAAAACTGACAGTTTGAATAAACAAATACACAAATAAAATATGTTTCCACGTATAATGCGGTGAGAGTTAAATGGATCAAAAGTGAGCTGTAAAATCTTGTTCCACTTTAAGGGCTTTTGACTGTATTTGGCAGACCCGGACGATACTGTTCACAGCTTTTCCACATCCCCTCACTCACCAGCTTCTGGACAAGCGTCTGGAGCTCTCGAATGAAGTCAGGGCACGCTGTGAGATTTTTTGAAGTATTTATGCTTCTTGAAGGCTTATTACCACCCCTTCCCCCCAGAAAAGCGCACAGAACTCCACACTGGAAAAAAAATTTCATGGGGCAGCCAATTTTCAACACTTGGAAAATTGGTTGTGGTTGCTGGTTGTACTTGTTGGTTGTGAAAATGCCGTGTTGAGGGAGGAATTGAAGCGGAAAGGGACCAGACTTCATGTTTATCCACTATTGCAAGTTTCCTTGTGCAGCCCTGCACAGTAATAACTTAGAATGTGTTGAGATTGGCAGCATTGACACAACAGGACTGGACAAATTAGGCCTCTTCTTGTTTATGACACGTAGGCTCGCCATGGCAGACAGTGGCCTCTGCTGTTAAATCCTATATTTTTTATCTTGAGGTTTAAATCAAAACGGTCTCAGATAAGACCTGCCACAACTCTGAAATTCTGAGCTTAAAGAGATTTATATGCCATCGGAAAATAACAATATTGTCACGGGTGGGCTGGACATGGCGATGAAGGAGGACGCATTCGCACGATCACAGGACAGGGGTTTAATACAAAATACACGAGACAAGGGAACATAAACACGCACAATGACCCGACGGCGAACAGACACGAACAGGATAGTTATATACAATTATATAAATATACAGCAGGTGAACACGGTCAGGTAACATTGCACAAGACGAACAAGATCATGACAAATATTCATCTTGTTTTAACAGCTGAACCCACCCGAGTAAAATTATTATTCTATCTATTTTTTTCTATTTTTTAAATTAATTTCAGCTGATAAAAGTTCTTGTGACAATTGGAATTTCGACTCGAATGTGAACCATAGTTATTTTATGCAAACCCATCAATTGAAAAATTGAACCAGTGAGCAAGGGTTGCTGCTGTCCCTTATTTACTTCCAAATCTGTGAACCTTTTTGGTCAGTTAATTGATAATGTTTATGTTTCATGTTAAAGCGTTGATTAAACCCCACATGAGCATTTTTTGCAGACAGATAGCTTTCTGATGATTCTGACAATTATGGTTCATACTGTGATCATACTGGGCCATAAGAAGTGCCAAAACACCAATCTCTGGCAGGTCTAGGTTTTCCAGACCTTTGTGGCCTCCATTGGTGGTCCTGAGCAGACTGCTGACTCAGTACTCTGATTGTGCTGGGATGGGCGCACATGACATCACATAAAAGCTCGGCGCGGGATCTGGGACAGACTAAATCCCTTTGTGTCACCCAGAGCCCCCCGCACCACAACACGGCCCATGGATCTCTCGGTGCCACATCTGTTGTTGTTTCAGGATCTGATCTTTCTGTAATGGCATCCTGTCAGCATGAAGTGGCCCATGCTAATGTTAATCTCCTGATCATCTCATCAGAGGTAGCGGCTTCGCACTGCCTTGGAGTGTTGGGGTCTGTGAGGTTAAAGGATGGAAATGAAGGTTTCACAAGGCCATATTTTACCTTTTAATGCGACTCTAAGGTAACGCTATCACAGGCCAAATATCCAGACCTTATTCTCTCCATTCAACTGACAAAGGAAATCGGATTCTTCATTAGACACAGCATAGATATACAATTTTTGCTTTCAAAATAAGCAGACAAATGCTGAGATATATGTATTAAATATTGGCTTTCCATCATCATGATAATGCCTCTGCTTTGCTTCAATACCAAGAAAAAAAAACAACATTGTCTGTCTGCTCTGTACCAGAATTCAGTCTTGTGCAACTGGCAGGTCACACTTATGAGATATATATTTTCCACATGCATGGGCTATTGGCATCCTATTTTCCTGAACGTGTTATTCCCATAATCTGCTGCTCCTCATCATTTTCAGGTTAATGTGCACTGGCAGGCCTTTGTAGGACATAATGAACAACTCACAGTCTGATGAATGGAGTTTCGGCGGTGAGGACGTCACTTCTTCCATTAGGAAACCTTCCCCCTAAGTCCACTGTATTGAACCACAGCTTTTGGCTATTAGGTTTGGATCCAATCAATTGTAGTTACGCTCTGAGAAGTGAAATAAGTGTAAAGGAGAGGATAAGGATCCAAAAATCATTCCTATTTCCACAGTCTTTTTCTCTTCATTTTTGTTGCCAGGGGTTTTCTAAAACTGCTGTGATTTGTCTGGAGCAGAGTCGACCTCAAGGCAACATGCTTCAAGAGCCCAACTCTGTGCTCTATGTGTATTTTACTTTGTTAACTGGAAGTATAAAAAAATAAGAAATAAATACATAAGGAAATTGAAGTTTACACTATAAAAATATGCAAGCTGAAGAAAATAGACGAGGAAAAAATGAATTAGTCCGACCGGCATTTCCGAGCAATTTATTGAGTCATAGTTCTCCTCTGCTCAAATGCATACTGATAAAACATAAATGGCTTCCTAATGAAAAGGACTCACAGTCATGAGCAGGAGTCGTTTAAGCAGTAAGTTCATTTGAGTATGGGGCTGTAATCGGGCTCCCCTCCGCCTCGTTGAAAGAGACATTAATTTCAGTGACCAAGTGGAACGAAGTGGCGCTCTGTCAGGTAATTAGTCATCTGCCTGTAGCCACTCACTGCCTATTGCCATGGTAATCCATACCCCAGGCTATGACCCCATCGCTGTAGTAATCCATACATCGGGTTGCGGCCAATGCGCGCATGTCAGCGGGCTGCCTCCACAGAAAGTTTTTTGAAGATGGGGTCCCTCTGTTGAATCCATTCATTCATAAACCATTACTATCATTGTTTAGAATGACATTTTACTATCATTAGCATTTAATAATCACTCACTAAACTATTGGCCTTGTATTATGCCTTGACATGTCTTTGGGGCAGGGGCCTAAGGAAAAGGACCCATATTAGGAAGGTTGCGGGTTCCTATTCAATTTAATGACCACTTTATCTGTAGTAGGGTCGTGGGTATATTAGGGCCACAGTGAAGGATCCACCTTGCCATGAGCCCATCAGACCATTTCAGGGCATGCACATCATTCAGTCACACCTACTGGCAATATAAGTCACCAGATTACCCAGCTCGAGGCCTTTGGATGGTTGGAGGAATCCCACCGTTTATTGGCATGAAAACATAATATTGTTCAGTACAGGCCAAATGTTTGGACACATCTTCTCATTCTCAATGTGTTTTCTTTATTTTCATTTACATTGGTAGAGTCTCACTGAAGACATCAAAACTATGAATGAACACATGTGGAGTTATGTACTTAACAAAAAAGGTGAAATAACTGAAAACATGTTTTATATTCTAGTTTCTTCAAAATAGCCGCCCTTTGCTCTGATTACTGCTTTGCACTCTTGGCATTCTCTCGATGAGCTTCAAGAGGTCGTCACCTGAAATGCTTTTACAACAGGAGTTCCCAGAGGTGTTTAGCACTTGTTTGGCCCCTTTGCCTTCACTCTGCGGTCCAGCTCACCCAAAACCATCTCGATTGGGTTCAGGTCCGGTGACTGTGGAGGCCAGGTCTCCACTTTTTGTTAAGTACATAACTCCACATGTGTTAATTTTTTAGTTTTGATGCCTTCAGTGAGAATCTACCAATGTAAATGGTCATGAAAATAAAGAAAACATTTTAGTGTATTCCTTGTTGTGAAAAAACAGTTTGTTGTCCTGAAATGTGTTCTGTCCATTTCCCTGGGTAACGTCTCTTTTGATTTAAGCAAGCTACACCGAGAGGAAAGGACTATGTTATGACTAAAGGGTACAATTAAGAGTTGACTGGTCAAAGAACACATGTTGAACATGTTGAGGAAGGAAAGAAAACAGAGGAAGGAAGGGAAAGAGTGAGAGAGCAGAGAGAGTAGGGTCTAGCGTTCTTCAGGTCAAGATCAAGGTTGGCAAGAGCACTGCACTATTCAGGACAAACAATGACCAAAAGTCACAGCTACACAGTTAGTCCGGGCCAAGAATGAACAACAAAAAAGGCCTTCCTCTTAATTTTTGAAAGACTTGGTATGTCAAACAAAAAGGGTTTTAGCTGGAAGCAAAATGTAAAACAAAAGCCCCTCTGAATAAAGTCAATGTCCACTTTATTACAACCGAAACCAAGTCCCACTCACAACTGACTGCCCTCCAGAGCAAAATATAAATAAATAAGTAATCCAAAAACTACACAATCCAATCAGTGCCAATTGCTTTTCTAGGTTCGTTAACCCAGTTATTTTCCTGCCTTGTGCTCCAAAAGCTTACTGGGAAATACTCTCACTATTACCAAAGTGCTAAATGGTACCGGCAATTAAATCATATTCATATTTGGCATCTAAGGAGTGATTTAGCCTTTGATTAAATATCTGCCGGTCTCCTTGGCCTCCTATGTGTTGTATGAGGGGTAATGTGGCTCAATCAGTGTTTTCATTTCAGTGTTCCTGGCATGGACGCCTTGCCATGTGTTAAGCATTGGAAGCCCTGTGCTAAATAGCTCTTAGATCACAATGCCAGGTAGAATGCCAAGTTAAACAGATCTGTATGTGCTACACCACGCGTTTCGCACAGTAGGTGTGCCTCGTAGTCCACTTGATGATGTGTTGATATAAAATTGCGAGGTATACGTGGAATATCATACCAGCTGCTTAGTTACCCCGATTCGGCGGCCGCTTCTCCATGACTGCCACAGGGGGCTATTTTGCAGCTAATTGTAGCAAAAGCAATTCTCCTCCACCCGCGCCTCCCCCACACCCCAAAGTTTAATTAAAATGAGCACCACATCACTGTTCGTATATTGTGTCTATTTTCTGCCCCGCAGGACCGTCTGAGTGAGCCCCGTTGTTTGATTCTAATTAGAGGCACGATGTAATTGGCTTACGATATGACATGCTGTTTTGTTCGGCCTTACCCTGCTGCATGTCTGCGTGCATGCCAAATGATTGTTGCAAAAATAATTAAACAAAAATCTGCACGAACTGCATGATGTTTAACATGGAATTAAATGTCATTTGACAAATGTCATTTATGCTGGGGCTTGGAAATGACTTTCTCTGTGATTGTGAAAGCAGAACACATGGTTTTTATTATTTGAATGTTTTAACTCAAAATTATGTTCAGTCACATTGTGATCAAATATGATATATTCTTTAACCTAGGCATTAAGTGTTAATGCTGCTTTGCTGCTGTTCATGTGATGGAATATAATGTTTAAAATTAAGTTTTTTGCATGTTTGGAAAGTCCAGTAATCCAGTGAAAAAATAGTTTCCGTATCTTGTTAAAATCTATATTTTTATCTTAACAGTGACAAACTTTAAATTACAATTTTAAAATAAGCATGTCAGGTTGTCCTTTACAACTTCCTGGACTGAAGAACACTAACTGTTAAGTTCCTGCTGCTTCTGGATGGATGGCTTGTGGTTTCATTTTACTGGAGTCTGGATTTGGCTTGAGTCTGCAACACAGCATCATACTGGTAAAAGCTGATATGAATCGTATGTGAAAAACATACAATAAACTGGTCAATTTAGACGCTCTAGTTCCTAACTGAACATGTAAAGTGCTATTATTATTTTTATATGAATAGTTTTTTCATATAGTTTTTTGTCATTGTGATGCAGAGCACAGCACACGATGCACCGAACAAAATGTGTCCTCTGCACTAAACCCATCACCCTTATTGAGCAGTGGGCAGCCATGAAAGTATCCTGGGGAGCAGTGTGTGGAGATTGTCCATTGCTCAAATGCACCTCAGTGGCACCTTGGTGGTTCAGGACTTGAACCAGCATTGTTCTGATTATGGGTCCGCTTCTATACCTGCTAGACCACCACAGTGGGCTGTGACTTCACAGTCCTGTTATGTGACCATGAGGACTGTTTGTAAGTTCAACACACTGGTCTCACAGCATCCTAAACAGCACTGTCTGCAAAAGGGACTACAGGCCGCCTCATCTGCAAAAGGAAGGTTTTATTGGCTGACTTAACCTCACCACAATACTTTCTGAGATATTGCCAAGAAAAAAGATGCATCTCTGCCACTTTATATTAGGCTGTTTGCTGTGAAGAGGTTCTGGCATGAATGAGTTACACAGTAACGTGTTTGACTATTCTACAAAAAATTATATTAAAGTGTTTTTTCCATTTTCCTCTTATGTCTTCATAAACTCAATGCGTTTTCGCTGTCAGTAAGACGCCCAGGGGCCATTGGGGGCACACAGATCACAGATAAAATCAACTTAGGCATAGTTGCTCAGGACTCCTTTAAAAGCAGTGCTACAGCACCCAGTGGGTGTGGCGGCATTATCGTTTGTGTTTGTTCCTGTGTTTGTTTCTTTGTCCCTTTGTTCCTTGGTCCTTACACACACCTTAGGGTCTGTTTATGTTCTCTTTGGTCATCGCGCCTTGTTATTTTATGTTCAATGGCAGTTAGACTCATATGTTGGCCTATAAATGAAGGTAAAGGTGAAGGAAGGTGAAGTGATTGTCATTGTGATACACTGCAGCACAGCACACGGTGCACACAACAAAAATGTCCATCACCCTTGGTGAGCAGTGGCCAGCCATTACAGGTGCCCAGGGAGCAGTGTGTGGGATTCAAACCAGCAACCTTCTGATTACGGGGCCACTTCCTTAACTGCTAGGCAACCACTGGCCATAATTGTGTGTAAAAGAATGCATAAAGTGTCCATTACTGATATCAAGAGTGCAGAGTGATAGCAGGCAAAAATACCAATAAATAAGAGGAAAAGTTTAGAAACAAAGGGCAAAAGTGCAGCAAGAGAGGGGTAAAAAGCTCCAGGAGCAAATTAAAGTGCAGAAAAGGAATATCAAAAGAGTGCCCAGGAGATGTTAGAAACAGTGTCTGTAAAGGTAATGAAGAAGCACCCAAAAACAAATGAAAAAATAGAGGGATGTGTTCTGCTCTCGCAGGCATCCCTCCCTCTTAAAGAAAGACATTCCTCACATCAATGTAAACTCATCTCACCGGTTCCACCCTTCACAGACCTTCTGTTTTTTACGTAAAAAATAGGACAGTAAGAGTGCACAAAAATATATGAAGACCAATATGCATGATTGCATTTGCTTATAGAGCTAGCAATCTATGAAGCAACCTCATAAGGAATATTTGGGCATCAGGCGCCATTTCATTAATAAAATACTACCTATATGGTCAGGCTTTCAACCAACACTCCCCTCAGCATTAGAAAAACTACAGACATTTACATTTATAGCATTTAGCATATGCCCTTGTCCAGAGTGACTTACAATCCATAGTTACAGCAACAGGGTTAAGTGTCTTGCTCAGGGACACAATGGAAATAAATGAGGTTTGAACCTGTGACTTTGTGGGTTCATAGGTGGGTGTGTTGGCCACTAGCCTACTATCATTATTACTAGCAATTATTGCCACCAGAATTGTGTAGCAAATTGAGATGATTTACTAAAATGACTAACACAGCCTTTTTGTAAGTCCTCTTTTGTAAATACAAGTCATCTGCTGATATGCACCTTGAAATGAACTATATTGTCTTAATAGACTCTCACAACATAATACAAAACTGAATACAAAGATTTTTTAAGATGCCAGGACCATGGCATGAACAAGCCAGGGTAATTCAGTGCTGACCACAGGAGGATGGGTTCCCTTTGCTGAGTAATGGGTCCTCTCAAGAGTTCTCAGTTCAATTCGTCACAAGGGGCCTTGAGTGCGTTATATACGATATACAGTAAAGGCCAAAAGTTTGGACACACCTTCTCATTCAATGTGTTTTCTTTATTTTTATGACCATTTACATTGGTAGATTCTCACTGAAGCCATCAAAACTATGAATGAACACATGTGTGAGAATCTACCAATGTAAAAGAAAACACATTGAATGAGAAGGTTTGTCCAAGCTTTGGCCTGTACTGTGTACCCAACTTGGTCTGTTCTGTATATATATAAAAGACATGCCTCTAAAAATGAGAAATCTTACATACTGTTTTTCGCTCTTTGTTCTTTTCTATTATTTTACATCATTGCATATAATGAAGTTACCTAAGAAATCATAACATGCATCAGTATCCATTTGTAGGTGTTTGTCCCATCAGGCGCCCATACTTTTCGTCTTTCACCCTGCTGCACCACACTCATCTCGGCTGACGGTGCTGGGCTATTTTCATTTCTCGCACTCGCAGTAGCTTCGATCAACAGACCGGGCGGGGCAGCGGACCCCTGGGGAGCACATTGTAAACATGTTGCTATGTTTTGAGAAGCAAGATCCCACTCCTTCTGCGTGGTGCAAAAGAAGAACACTCAGCTTTCATCTGTAACAAACAAAAAGACAAAACCAACGCCTACATCCGAACACCCGGTTTTAATTACCGCGTTCACTCACGCTGGTTAATCTGTGCAGAGACTTGTGATGCAAACAAACAAACTAAAGTCAGAGCAGCTTTTCTCTTGCTTTTTTTTGGGGGGGAGGTTCTTTGTTTTCTTGGTTCCTGCAAAGTTTAGATTTGTTTTTTCCCAAAGACAGATCATTATGGAATAAAAAATTTAGTTTAATTAGTTTGGTCTGTTAATTTCTGCATATTTACTAACTCCTGATAAGTGACAAAACTGTAACTTGTCAGCAGAGATATTCACCACCTGTCCATGACTGGTACATTTGGAGAACGTTGGGTTGTATGACCTTGATACCTTGATATGATTGTGTCTCCAGAATTCTGATTTCTCCAGAATCAGAATGTGTCTCCATGAGGGTGAACTGAATGCAAAGACCAGAAGCCACTCCCTGGCACATGTTGAAAATAATATATAAAATAAAATGTGTGTGTGTGTGTGTGTGTGTGGTGTGTCAGCTCCATTACCTGCTGGCCCTGCAGAGTGTGGTCACCTGAGCCCTTCTCTATTTATTATCAAAGTACACAGCACATTTGAACCAGGCCTGAAATTCGATGCGTGGGCAGCTCTGGTGTCCGCACAGTCAAACTCGCTGAAGTTTCAGAAATATTGGTGACCGTGCACAAAAATGAAAAAAAAAAAACAAGAAAATTATATATATATGTGGATAGATATAATTAAATAATTCGGAAGGGGGAGAGAAAAACTCCCTGATGCATCATCACGCAACTCTACACCTGCCAGACGTTATGGATCATTCTGCGGTTGAGGGTGACCACTGAGGTTACAACCAAACGGTTGGTCAAGCCCGTCTAGCTATCTATACACCTTCAATAGTAAAATAATAAATAATACTTAGAATGCTGATATAGAGTATATCCTGAGAGTGTGTTATGTGATGTGATGCTGTAATATTTCTACAGAAAGAGTTCCGGGCGGAATGGTGGTATGGGTCGCAGGGTTCTCTCCAGGTTCTCTGGAAAAAAAATATTATAACAAAGTGAACAATAAGTCTGCATATGAAAATACGGAAAATGTCAAATATTCTGCACAAAAAAATGTTTCCTATAGATCTATGCAGAATTCATTTTAGGTTTTAACAAAAGCTATCATTGCTTTGGTCAAATGTGACACCTTTGTACAAATGTGAACACACAGTATTATTAGTGATTTATCTAAATAAAAAGGGCACCTGCTCATATTTCCTTGTTGAATGTGGACAAAAAGTAGAACAAAATGTTCAAAAACATTGAGATCTAAGCGCTAATGGAGAGGCACCACATCAAAAGCAAAGTTATTTTTACCTCATCAAGATTCAGTACATAAATGTGTCTTTGTCTTTAACTTCGGATCAAAGAGTTCTGAACACTGTGTGGTCAGCACAATGTTTGAAAATTGTTCACACACACGCACACACACACACACAGTCCGCAGCTGAGGGGAGATCCCCCATCTAAATTTATAAAGGGCAGTGAAAACCGGCCTCTGAATCAGATGACATGGTTCACATATGACACAACATGTCAGTAAAATTGAGTTTTTTTCTACGTTGCCTGTCGTCTTTTAGCTTGGGGGGGGGGGTTAGGGGAGTTCAACACACATCCTGTCTCATGGGTTTTGCTGCTGCGGCCAGACCAAATCTCTTCATCTTCCTCAATCTCTTCATCAGCCCTGTCAAAGACCAGGAGGCTGTGCTCCTCTCTGACACGTTATTCAGACCATAACCTTCCTCCTCCTCCTTTTCTGCCTCCACTGTGGATGGAGAGAGACTTTCTCCCTTACAGCTCACTGGTAATAAAGTGGATATTATTTTCTTCTGTGTGTAACAAGCGCTTTTTTCTGAAGGTGGATGTATGAAGTGAAAGAGAAGCATCTTCATCAGGTCTGGACCTAGCACTGAAACTAGGAAATGTTGTAAAAGCGATTCCATTAGAGCACAGCTTTCTGGAGATGGCTGTGGTGAGAGGACACCTTGAGAATGATGAGAAGACCTTGTCATGAAGGGGGTGAGGGACTGCGCTGAAGCTGCATTCTTAACAGAGAAAGATTGATATCATCAAATATACACATCAAATATACACATACATTTTGCCCATATGCATATGAAGAAATGTTTCAAATGTTTCTTTTTATTTTGAATGTGAACAAAATGTTCTAATTAAGAAATCATTTAAATAACTAAATAAATAAATGCATGTTTAAACATTTTTCTGTACTTTCACCCAAATTTAGAGCACATAAACGTTTACATTTATAGAGCCTGAATAATGTCAACAAAAATCTAATTATAAAACAAATAAAATTTTCATAAATTAATCTTTTTACTCTTGGATCAAAGGGCTTGTATTTTATTATTAAATGTTTATTGGAAAAAGACTATGATCAAATATTTTGATGCGTTTATAATTTATATTATTCATATAAATAATTTGCTATATATATAAAAGAAATTAAAGAACAGAAAGTGGACCCATGATGAACTTGATATTATATTGTCTATATAAAAAAGTCTACTGAAAGACAGATTAAAGATTTAAGGATGTGTACCGTTTCTACAAGAAACATTTGAAAATATGGCAACTGTCCCAAAAAGTGAACTTCTGTGGTCTTTTGATGGACACTGGAAGCAGTGGAACGAGCTCAGTGGGGAAGACCGTCGCCTATGAACCCCACTTGCTACCACCTGAGTACCTGAGCACAACTCTTAATCCTGAGTCCTTCCTGAGTCCTTCTGATTGCAAGCCTCTCTGGATAAAGGGCATCTGATAAATGGCATAAATATAAATGTACATCCAGTGTATTTCAGTACAGTCTGATGTGCTAGACGGTACCAGGTAGGTTGACCGCACATCACTTCATGGGCTTTCAACTGCACAAGTGTACCAGATGGCATGGCCAGACACCCTGAGTCCCACGGCTGCATCAGGCAACTAAACATCTCGTCACCATCAGCAGTGGTCCAGCAGGGCAACTTTCTGTTTTTCAGCACTGCGGAAATGTAGATTTCACTCAAGTCAGTAATTGTATCTTCCTCTGTGTGGGAGAGAAAAGGAGGACGAGCAAGAGGGAGAAAAAGAGAGAGAGAACATTTAAGGCATTAAACACTTGCAATGTCACCATGACCATCAGTGGACACATAAACTTAAAAACAAATGTAGATGTCATGTTCATGGTTATACAACCTTTACAACAGAGAGATACAGAGAAACAGTCACACGTTCCTCCTGTGGATTATGTTCATCCTGTGTATCACATATTAATCTTTCCACTTTGATTGCAGCTTTGTTGCAGCTTTATGGTGAAGAAACCTCAAGTGAGAAACCTCAAGAATGACTGGTATTTCTAACAGACCTCAGAAAATAAAAGTGCAGAGAAAAGGAAGAATGGAGCAAAATGATGGTTCAGTGGTGACATTCACTATAACCCATGAGAAGAGATTCGAGAAAGTTAATGTATGAAGTCAGTTTTTTTTGGCCATCTTGCAAAAACTAAAGATCACCACAAAAATGCTCTGGATTTTCATTGTATCTCTAGAACAATAAAATAATGAAGGACAATAAGTCCAATAAGCAATCTTTTAGTCCAATAAGGAGTCATGCTGATGTTTTTAGATTGAAATGTGGTCATTCAGATTAAATACTGGCTGTTTTGATTCTATTCCACAAAGTCTTTCAGAGATGCTTTTCATAATTTATTGTTAAGAGGAAAGTCCCCGGTCACCGTCCTGTCCATAAACTTAGGCCTCCCAACTCCTGAACCAAGAGGACATTCTGTATGGTCAACAACCTAAAAAGGAGCCTGAGGTCAACATATGAGAGCTCGATTACCTCCCCAACACTGCATTGCTAAAATATGCCTGAATTTGTAGGGGACCGGATAATCTCTCATGAACCATGGGGATCTTTCTGAAAATCTGTAATGTGTAATTTATGGAAAAATGTATAGAATAACTAAACAACTGCGTTTGAACTAGAACACTAAAGGTCAGAAAACTACAGAAAACCTTTGTGTAGTGCACAATAAATCCTTAAGGCAATTTGTTAAAGGACTAAAGTACTTCAAATAATGTATATCAATCAGAATATAGAGTATATTTGACATCAATTCTGTGAAGTACTGTGCTACAAAGCTTTTGGCCACTCCAGAGTTCCATTTGGGCCATATTTTGAAGTTGGTGAAAATAATATAGAACAATATAAAAGGTACTCTTGAGCAAAGTACCATCCCCAAACACACTGATCCCCGGGTTCCCTTTCATGGCTGGCCAATGCTAACCAAGGGTGATGGTTAAAAGCAGAGGACACATTTTGTTGTGTGCACCATGTGCTGTGCTGCAATGTTTCACAATGACAATCACTTCACTTTTACATTAAAAGATCACAAAATTTAGAAAGGTTAAAACTAAGTGATATTAAGTATCCAGTTGTCTCTTTATGCATGTTTGAGTCAAAGAAAACCCAGTTTGAAAGACAATCTGAATTCACCTTTCTAACAAATATGAAATATATTTTTATAGTTGTGCAAATCCACTTTTTATCTGAGCTGCATTCCGTGCAACCTCCCTGCAGTAAGACTGATATAACCTGATCTCATCTGAGATAACTCACTCCACCCAGTGGGAAAAAAGGAGCGCAAAATCATAGGAGGGAAAATATCAAAACACAAACATTTTTTCCGTTTTCGATGACCACAATGTTTGAGTTGTAAAACCCACTCTAATTAGAGATTTGTTGCTCTTTTTCTGCAGGAGCGTCCCTGGAGCGTAAGTAAACATGGAGCTTTTAGGAGGCGTGGAGTGCACGCCTAATGCCTAATTCATGATGGGGAGTCTGAGGAGATTAAGGCCGGACCGCTGGACTGACCAGAGCTGTACTTTCTTATTCTAATAACAGCAGAGGAAAAAAAAAAAAAACATTTCTCAATCCCCACTGGTACAGTCAGGCGCTCCTCTTATCCTGCACAAAAGAAAACATACGTACATTACATATAACGGAACTGTCAATTGAAAAAAAAAAAGATTAACAATGAATGTATTGGATGTGCAGATGACGTGGTATTTTTATCTCATTGTTGTTTGTAATAAAACGCCGTGCAGACTCTGACTAAAATAGAAGAAAATAAAATAAATGTTAAGATTGTCAACTTCATGCATGTTGCTCCCATGTTTGAGCCTCTGTATTGGCCATACTGAGAGAGAGAGAGAGAGAGAGAGAGAGAGAGAGAGGGAGCATAGTTCTGACAATGATAAAAGTCTGCTGACTACAGCAATAAAAAGCAGCAACAGCTTGGCTTCAGAGGCAAGATGTGGATATGGAAATCTGGCTTTATTTGTCTTTCTTCTTGCTTTTGTATAACCCAGAGTGGATCCATGTTGCTCTGTGCATTCATTTAATTCACTTACTCATGAAAACACACAAACATTAAAGAAAAGATAAACTTACCAACAGACCTGGAAAGAATTACAACAATGGGGTTGCACAAATACCAACCTTTATGTTGATTTGATTAATTAGAAAATAATTTAGACAATTGCTTGATTTTCCTTTTAATTTTGTTCAGTGCCAACACATATCTTTAAGTGGATTAGAAGTTAGTGTCCAGCCAAACCCAACCCCACCATTAGATCTAATGTCTGCTATTAAATCTAAAGGCCTGCGAAGGAGACAGCTTAGGGGAAAAAATGGAAGAACCATCAAAAAAGATATATTTCACAGATCAGGCCAAAATGCAGCATTTTAAAAATCAATGCAAAAAGATTTCACTGAGATGCTCATGTATCATTGAAAAGCTGCCTTGCTTTCATTACAGCATTTACCGCTCGATGCTCAGGCTGCGTGGTGATACGACTTTACCACCCATTATTCTTCCTTATCTAACTTCCCTATTATTATATGAATCTTATAAACACAGCAGAGTGAAAGAGATAACCTACCTACCTGTCAGTGTGTGAACGAGTCGGTTGTTGCCTCTTCTATTGGTTACTCAGTAGAGTGGTGGTCGTGGTGGCCTAGCGGGTAAGGAAGCAGGCCTGTAATCGGAAGGTTGCCGGTTCGGTGCCAGTGAGCAACGCACCGTCCCCACACACTGCACACACTGCTTCCCGGGCGCCTTTCATGGCTGCCCATTGCCCCGTGTCCTGTGCTTCGCAATGACAATCCCTCCACTTTGAGGTGATTTTTGAGGTGCGTGGTCAGAAGTGTGGCTACAGCCACAAGCCAGACCAGTGCAGTTACCATTGTACCATTGTAACTTTAACAGTTTTCAGCGTCACTAAATAAAGAACTAAATAAAAATTCTGCATTTTGAAAAGTGACAATGGCGAGCTACAACTCGCCATAAAACAATGTCCGCGTGCCACCCGAAGAGCCGCAGAGGAGACGAAACTACCTTCTGAGCCGCAGCTCATCCTCTCCTGCTCTCCCTGCTGCAGTCACACCGCCACAAAGCAGGGCAGCCATTCAAGAAAGAGACAGCGGTCGTCTGGCAGACAACCCTCGATTCAATATAACATCCACTCAGTCAAAGAATTTCCATATTTACAGTCGGGTGTGGGGATGATAGAAAGGCAGGAAAATCTCATAAATAAATGACAATATACCGTCTGCCCTCTCGAAATAGAAATATAATTTTGTGTTTGCATTTTACTCAGCCGGGTAAAATCTAATCTGTCTTTTAATACCCTGTATTGTATAAGCAGGGTAGAGGTTGGTGAAATATAAACATTAAGAATGTAACCTCATGAAAATCGATTTTGCCATTGAAAAATATTACCCCCCCCCCTCCTTGTTTATTCATACAGCATTAAGGCTCCGCAATGGTATCAGCTCAGAAATCCGCACAGAAAAGCCTGTTTTGTCCCTTTATGTGGCATGACAAATGTGGCGCTGTGTGACACGGGTGCAAAGTAAATTTTGAATGCGGTTATGATTAAATCAGCTTGACATCACAAAGGAACTGATTCCTACTCTTGGAGAATTTTGGAGGCAACTTTTTTTATTGAATAATGTGAATGAATTAACAGATTTAGGTTAACATTCAGGACATCAAAATTGATGAGAGTAAACTTTCCAAACATTGCCAAATGTGGTGTGACATTGTGCATGATTTCATTAGAATTAACAAAATATCACACAATGCTACTGGTGAATTTGTTGGGGCTGTAATAATCTTTGAGGGATGGAAGGATGCTACCAGGTGAGGGTGAGGGTGTGGATATTTAAAAACTATGTGGCCGCAAAAACCAGACCAGGCCATTCTGCTGCAGATTAATCGATGGGGTTCACCAGCAAACCCCCAGCGGATGTGAACCGCAAGAATGAATGTCTTTCTGCTTGTGATTATTTATTAATTTTGTTTGATTCGGCCCCCTGTTTCTCCTTAGGATTTCCGCAGTCCCTCTCCTGGCAAATGCGGTTGGCTCTGTGCCCTCTGTTGAAGATATCAAAGGTTTACTTGGTCTCACTGTACAGCCGCTTTCCATTGGGGAATTTCTCTAAACAAAAATTCATTCATTGGGAAGAGGGGGGGGGGGGGGGGGGGTTCTTTGATTTCGGTGGCAGAAACGCTGTTCGTGTCTCAGTACCAGGTCTGTGATCCTGATCTGAGGAATGAATCTCCAGAGTGATCCAGGGTGACAGTATCTGCCCATCATCACACATTATGGGACACAGGCCTATAGTTCAGACGTGCACGGCAGTAAACATAGCTTTTTTTTTTTTTCCACGCTTCATATGATATACTTCAGTCCTTCACACAGGTCAAAAATCAAGGGAGCGCGGCGAAACGCCCTGCAACGGGAACACCGGAAGTTTCTGATTTCTCTGCCCAAATGGAAAATAATACCTTGCTGTCTTCAGATAGATTATCTGTCTATGCATTAAGGTTGCATCAGAGCACTGAGGCAGCGAGTCTGCCACTTAAATAGTGCCCGTCCGCGGCCTTTGGAAACCACAGTGCAATTACACCTGCCTGTTAAAAGCTTTGAGGGGAAGTGTCCTGGGACTCGGGTCTAAGTAATGAGGAAGAGCACTGATGTAACTGGACGCTTTCTGTTGTTTGTTTTAACTTGTTTTTGGTTGCTGTCTATAGTGGGAAAAAAAGATTTATATTGATAAATGGTGACAGATTAAATGTGCTGTTTGAATTACATTTGATACTTTAGACTTACTTACATTTGTACTTAATTAGAAGTGAAAAAGTGTTTGAAAGCATTCGTTTTTAGAAGACATGAGCAAGAAGGTTAAATTTGAGCTTAAAGTCAGCTTTATTCTGCACTTCAAACATGTCACATGCATCATTAGGTTGTTAATGATCACATGATACTAATTAATCCAGTAAGGAAATAAAAACATTGTGGCAGCTGGGCCTCCAGAAACAGGACTGAGAATGGAAAAGATGATTCTGATAAGCAAGTTCATAAGAACAGGATTAAGGCGCAGTTGAAATTGCAGGTGGAGATGTAGTGTGGAAGAACCAGGTGGTACAGCATCAACTGAATGCTTTAGATATTGCACTTCCCTTCCATCATAAATCTGGGGAGGAATCCTGGAAAGGACTAAAAAATGAATCAAGCAAAACAAGCCAGGAAAAAAAAAAAAATTGAACAGCTGACTCATGCAATACTGTTCACAACTAGCAGATCTAGTGCATGACAATCCTACTAGAGGAAAAATGTGTTTTTGCACATTCATGTTAAATCACTATGCAAACTGCAACCAAATTGGAGTGAAATTTAACAGTTCTCCTACTTGTGATTGTGTGCCTAAAGAATATACATAGTTAAAATTATTTTTCTAGAGTATACAGGCAAACTGCCAATTGCTTCACCGTATGTTCATGCTCAGCAGAGATTAGCTTGAATGACTCATGCTGTCTCTCATTATGTCTTTTTACATTCCTTCATTACAGCAACTGATTGCTGGTAAATGACACTGACTCAACTGCTCCTGATGCAGACTTCTGCATTTGCCATCTTTTCATGCAGTTTTGGCCTGGTCATGTTATTACTGTGACAAAGGAGAGTGTAGTTAATCATAATAGGAACCCCTTTTCACCTTTTTAATGGGCCAAATATATCTTGTTAAACATGTCAATTGTTTCATCAAGCTGAATAAATGAATGTCCATTACTTATGTTGCATTAAAAATGTTTTTTGTAGTGTGTCTCTCTGGGGATACTTTCATGCAGAAAGTGTGATGAAAAGGTGTTCAGATCTTTCTCAAATCCAGAAAATTTGTAGAGATAAAGGTCTAAAGCTGGTGTAATGTCCTTGACATTAGTATCATTTGTAAAAAAGGGCACTGTTTTCAAACTACCATTAAGTGCAGCACTACTTGCTAAGCGTGGTGCTTGTTTCCAAGTGAAAGTTGAGGCGTCCTGTTGGTGTGTTACTATTTTTGTCACCCAGAACTTGATCTTTATAGATGTGTTTTTGGAGGAGGGCTCCCATGGAAAGATGCGTGGAAGCCGTTTGGAGGGAGATGGGGCCAGATGTCAGCAGACGTCCGTCCATGGAAGTGTTGGTGAGGGCAGGAGAGAGAGTCTCCATTGGGACCCCCAAAGCCTGCCAATGCGAGGTCCATGAAATTACCTGCCACGCCTGAGCCTTCTGATTGCCCCAGTGCAGGACAACTGGCATGGTGAGAACAAGGGAGTAGGAAATATGGTGGTGGGAGAAGGATCAGGTGAGAGTGCTTCCTGCTTCCAGCTGGACAGGGCAGATGTCATGGTGATGTGTAGATGAGTCACAATAAGCATAGATAGACTGCCATGGTAAGAGAGGTGCATCGAGTTGCATAGGCTTCCCCAGCCCTTCGTGCGAACAGTCAGGGGTGAAGCCAAGTGTTTGTCATTGTGAAACACTGCAGCACTGTACACGGTGCACACAAAAAAAATGTGTCCTCTGCATTTAACCCATCACCCTTAGGAATCAGTGGGCAGTCAAGGTGCAAAGGCAGCAGTGTGTGGGTACAGTACCTTGCTCAGGGTTACCTCAGTGGCACCTTGGTGGTGTGGAATTTGAACCTGCAATCTTGCAATTATGAGTCCGCTTCCTTACCCGCCAGGCCACCACTGCCCCTGGTCTGTCCTAGGTCTGCAAGTCTCGATACAGGTCTCAGTGGAGATAGAGGCGGAAGGGTAACGGGGTGCAGGAGGTGGCGCCAGAGTGGACAAGGTTGGCTGGTCATGGCTGACCATTTTCGTCTTGTATCCTCTGCAGCATAGACAATCTCTGGCGTAGATGGTACAGGCGGGAGGACACGTATACTTCACTGTCCAGATGACAAATTGTCATTTTTAATTCCTCAGTAATTTTAGTGTGAGCTGCAAAGGTTGACTATAAATGGGCTGTTGGCCACCCTGTGAGTTCCACGATCACAGCACAGCTCATGTGTACCCCTTTTTTTAAGCTGTGTCGATGATTTCTGACTGCCAGAAAACTGCATCACAAAGAGCCGCAAATTCTGCTGGGTTCATGCTGTGAAACCCACACAGAATATATATGTTGCAAAAAATGCAAAATCAATGACACAGGTGATATACAGCAGGTGATTTTTGCTTTTTGCTGTCCTTGCAAATTACTTTTACCAATCATGAAACACTTTTACTAGCAGTGACTCAAAACAGAGAGGTTAGGTACAATAGAACAGAAATGCATGTTTTGTCAATCAAACAAATTTGCGGGGTGAAGTAATGTGAGCGTGAGACCGTAAATTAAATTTTGTAGTAATTATTTCAGTCAATTTTGTGTTTAAGGAAGCAAGTGTTTTGATATTTTTAAAAACAATTAAGAGAATTATACATCATCATCCATGTAGGAAATGTTAATTAGTTTAGCTTGAAAAGCCAAAATCTTATTTTATGCTTATTCTCTGGACAATTTCATATGCACACCTCTTCCCATAGCTTTCATTGCACATCTTTGAAATATTTGGCTTCTGCTTTTATAAGCAATACATTAGACCACCTCTTTGCCACACCCTTTTTAGAGCAATTTTTCCAATACGAATAACATTGGACCACTTTTCGACGAGCTCTCATGACCACAATCTCATGACCCTATAACTCAATATACAGTCATCGTAACTGTAAGGCCTAATCTTGCGTCATAACTGTCGTAAGCTTTCCAACCACCACTAATGTCACCTATGTCACCTTTTCACCAAATTTATCCAATTAAACCACATTTAACCTCCTTCCACTCATCCCTCCATCCTCTACTTATCTCTTTTTTTTCCAACCTTTCAACCATGACAACTACTATTGCCAAATGTAGTCATGTATGTCCTAGTGATGATTTCATTTGCACTTGTTTTCCACTGTATGACTGACAGCTCTCAGACACATTACGTATTTCATCATTCTGAATTATTCAAACTCACACCCATCCATTCATCACATCACAAATATCATAAAAATATTTTTTTTTTACTTTTTTTTCAGTAGATCCTGTAGATGTCATTCATCTTACACTAACAAACCAACCTCATGCTTAATGTGTTGCACTGCACCTAGCACCCATTCTAAAATAGTGCCTTACTAAATGTTATATAGGCATGCATCAGCAAACAAACTGTTCTGCAGAACTAAGACTTGTTTTATTACTATCCTGCAGGCAGCTCTCCAAGAATGCATGTTCTCACCATCTCTCTGCTCAGCCCTTCCCTCTCCTACCATCACTCTCCATTCTCACAGATGTCATTACTATAATCAACACAATGGACCTCCTTTAGCCACAGTGACCGTTCTCTGGCAGTCACCACTACTTAGAATAAAGTCTAAGACTAGGGCCAGACCTGCCACCCAGTGAATCATCACATTTATAAAATGTTAAAAGAGGAAGCATGGAGAAAATGTGTTTCTTATTCAAGAACTGTATGCTGAATAATGGCCCGGGTTATAATGCATTTGCTATTTGTTACTCTCTTGTCTCCTATATTTAATGGCTAGGGATTACTGACCATCTGTAATAGCCTGTTGGCTTAGAAACAAGCTCTAGAAGTGAGTTCTACTCTGCTGTACTTTCAGCAGATTTACAAGAATATTTTTGAAATGCATGAAGCATTTTACACTTACATTTAATCAATTTTACATTTACAGCATTTAGCAGACACCCTTATCCAGAGCAACTTACAATCAGTACTTACAGGGACTGTCCCCCTGGAGCAACTTACTGTTAAGTGTCTTGCTCATGGAAACTATGGTTGTAAGTGGGGTTGAATCTGGGTCTTTTGATTCATAGGTGAGTGTCTTACCCACTAGGCTCCTACCAGCATTACCTTGCCTGTTCTTAACTTTCAATAATACAATCGGTTACACAATTTGATGCAGGGAAGGAGAGCAAGGTCTGCAATGCCAAGATGCACATAATTTACATTAGTATATTGATAATATTCAACATCCAACATCTTTGGCATACTGTAAATGTAATATTGTTAGAGTAGTGAAAAAAAAATACTCAGACTGTAGCTGTGGGTAAACTTAAAGCCATTCCTATATGTGACTCATGTACAACATTTCAATGAGCCCTAACCCCAACTATGCCACAGTTAACATGGTTTCAGTGCATCATGCATGGGATTCTTCGCAGTGATCTTTCCTTCAACCTCAGATTACACCATGTGCCCAGCTCTGCCTGGCACAAGCTACCTACTGACGCGATCATCAAGGGGCACTGGGGTGATATCAGGCCATAATTGACCCCCTGGTGTCTGTCTGTATGAGTTTATAATTGACCTTCCAGGTACCACTCTGTACCACCATAAATGAATCCTAGGTAAATAATGGAGCCTGTGGTTAATAACTGGCAGTTCAGAGGATCACTTGCGAGGATCACAGTGAGAGAGAAGGGAATGTCCTTCTTTGCTTTCTGCCTCTGTGCAATGTAGGCCTTAGAAGGGATCTTAACCAAAGATCAAGTCCTGGGAGAGATTGGAACATGAACGTTTGGTCAAGCTGGGCTAAATAAAGCCCGGAGTCTCTACTGACCTTCATGGAGTTCAAACTCCAGCCTGAATGCTCTAGTCCAATGTCTATCCATCCATACGTCTTAATGTCATTCATCTGGACTTGGCATCAGCAGTTCAATAAATTAGGTGTGCTAATTTTCCCATCATAAATTACCAGTGACACAGGGAAATGGTTCCCAGGGAGCAAGAACACATGCTGTCCAGAAGTAATCTCATGTGTGTGAGCTGTCAGACCCACGTAGGTTAGAAGGGCCACCCATGCCATCTGACTCCTCATGTGTGCAAAATGCATTTGACACAGTCAGTTTTCAGCAAAAAAAAGGGTTCTTCTGGGAGGTCCCTGAGCCAACAAAATTTGGCGGATCACATGCTAAGCTTTGCTCAGCTGTGCAGGAATTTCCATGTTTTTCAGCTTGTCCTGAATACTCTGACACATTTAAAAATGTTTGTTGATTAAGGGTTAAAACATATAATGGATAAACAGGTCTGATGAAATACTTGAGGTACCTCACTGCAATTTACTCCCATGGTGCACGTACTTTTGATTAAACACACAGGGAAAAAAACTGCTTAACATAAATACATTTTTTGGGAGAAAGGGGGCAAATTTGATGGAGACCTTTTGTGGATTTTTGAAAACTGAAGTGATTGTCATTGTGATACACTGCAGCACAACACATGGTGACACAATGATATGTGTCCTCTGCTTTTAACCATCACCCTTGGTGAGCAGTGGGCAGCCATGATGGGTCCCCAGGGAACAGTGTGTGGGGACGGTGTTTTGGGGTCCGGCATTCGAACCGGCAACCTTCCAATATGGGTCCACATCCTCAACCGCTAGTCCACCTCTGCCACAGTAATGCATTGTCTGTTAATTGTCGTGGATAATACTTGCTTACATTATTATTATCAGTTATGCTACCATTATGCAATATTGGCAACAAAAACAGATTAAGTTAATATCTGATTTGTGACAATTAAAGTGCAGTTAATATCTTGTGTCTACATTAGCATAGCATGTATTTCCTGTAGAGTTCTCCATTCTGGAGTAATAAAGTCTTATTTTGATTTAATAGAGCAACCTGTTTGCAGAACATCTTCCTTTATTATGCGCTATAAATGACCACTATGAAGCCAAAGGATAAAAATTACATTATTGCAAATGCACACATGCAGAGATTTATTGACAGAAAAAAGGCTGTATCTAATGGGGCTGGGCTCCTCACAAACCATTAGTGAAACAATTTTTATAATTTATACAATAGGAAAGAAAAAAAAGATTTTTTTAAAATCCACTAGGGATCACATTATCTTTTTTGGCTGCACTTTTCAATTCAATATTTGGCGGAGTTGTCAGCAAATTAGAGAATTATTTCAGTTATTGCTGAGGCATTTTATTTACCGCAGGGTGAGACTGTTGACAGGCCAGCAGTGCAGCAAACACTTACAGGGTGTCTCGTTTGTGTCAGTTCTAATGAAGAAACCACTCTTACTGAGAGCTTGGGTACAACTCCAGACAAAGAGAGAGACAGGGATAATTCTGAAGACAGGGACAGGATAGAATGAATCAAAAAAATAAGATCACTTTTCACCTAAAATACACACATTCTTATTTATTACTGTTTACAGTGTTTCCCAAGTGAATGTGTGGGGATCCAATAACTGATCAGCACATTGAAATTAGACAGTCTATCATACTGATGGAAAAATCAGGTTAGAATGCTGTATTGTGAAAAAAAAGTGCCTGAACCTATTCCTGGTACTTTGTGTGCAGCTGTGGGTTTATTAATACTTTGAACTGACGTAAGTACGTGATATAAGTAAAAATGTGAGACTATTTTCTGATTCGTATCTTATTTAGATAGAAATTAGGTTACTAGGACAATTGACAATATCCTTTTTCCTACAGTTTATTCTGAATAAAACATTTTAGTGATGGCAATGGTGTGATTTAAAGACCTTGTTCATTAAACGTGAAATCACATTTTAGGGTGGAGAGTTAGGGTGGAAATATATTACAGGCCATAAGTTTGGACACACCATCTCATTCATGTGGTTTCGTTATTTTCATGACCCATTTACATTGGTAGATTCTCGCTGAAGGCATCAAACTATGAATGAATACATGTGGAGTTATGTACTTACCTTAATGTACTCAAATGTAAATGGTCATGATAATAAAGAAAACACATTGAATGAAAAGGGGTGTCCAAACATTTGGCCTGAACTGTACATTGATGCCAGGGCTAAGTAAAGTAATACCCTTTTAATTAAAACAGTGATATTTGAACCATGCTTATATACTGCAAATGAGCCTAGTCTCACTACAAAGGTAAACATCCATTCACTGTATGGTTTTACAGCATGAGAAATTCATTTCAGAACAGAGCATCAGATCCTATATTCAGTCATATTATCCAGAGTTGCAGAGAACCGGTGTGTTTCTATACTGCTGCGCTGTTTGGATTGTATGCTGAGTAATTGCAAACACTCGACCTCTACGCTGTACTAAATCAACATCAGAAATCCACCGGGGAGAAATTTCACCAACAATGCTGGAGGAATAATTCATGTTAGTCAACAAAACTAATGGAGAAAGTGGTGTTATTGGAGTAGGTTACTGTGTGTGGTGCCAAGGTTATAATGCAACGTCTCTGCACGTGTGCATAAAGACTCTGTGGAATAGCTCAGCCGAGGTTCCAATTTTTCTATAAAAGATGTTTTTTTTGTCCTTTTTTGTAATAAGGCGCATCTTCCTCTGGTTCATAATACTGTCCGTTTTTTTGACCTTTGATTGGATGCAACCAAATGATGAAAGGACTGAAAATCACTGGCGAAAAATCGCTGATCGAAATTATTACAGTTATAACAAAACAAATGGCCAATGCTGACTCTTTAGATCTTTATATTGATGAGGATATCAGCCTTATAATGATAAATCAGCTACACATGAACCTGGTTTGGGTTTATATTTTGTTTTTTAAATAACCTTGCAGCATGTATGTACTGCAAACAGTGTAGCATTATACCACTAAATAAGAGTATACTCATAACATTCTGTGTCTAATAATGAAATACTATTTAGTTAACATATACAATACATCCAAATATAGCCTTAACCCTAACTTTAAAGTACTTACATCATTACATGTACAACATTCATTTTGTACTATAGACCATGTATAATACAGACTTGTCATTTGATGTGCAATCTTTATATTCAAGCCATATTAGGGGCCAATTAAATAATTACTTTATTGGCTATTGAAATCAATTTACTCAGTATTGTTCTCAGTAAACTCAGTAAACTGCGTGTGTTTGGGTTTTACAGGACTGAATTGAAAGCTTCACCCAAACCTCGGAGTGTAGAGGTGAGTGTGATGAGTCAGCAGGTAACGCTTTTGTTGCTGTCAGGATTGCCTGCAGCTGGGCTCCACACCGGAACCCAATCCTGACGCCCCATAAATGCCGGAAGTTTCCGCCCGTTCGGGGTCGCTGGCATTTTCGTGAACTCGCTGCACGAACTTGACCTAGTTTTGTTTCATGTGTTTTGAGTTCTGGCAATCGCCACCACGCCTACGGGTTAGTTTGTGTTATTTCCCTTTATTTCCCGTTTTTTGGCCACCGCTCCATGTTTATTTGTGTATTGTTTATTAATAATAAAACCCCTTCCCAGTATGTCAGACCTCTGCGCTTCCTTCCCCCGTAAGTCCGTAGTCGTGACAGAATGCAGCGACCCACCCAAAGCGCAGAGGTGGAAAGCGGAGGAGAAGAAACGCCGCGAAGGACGCAGCCCGGCGCGGCGAACGCGGACGGCAGGGGAGAGACGCGCCGCCCGTTCTGGTGGAGCGTTTTCTCCCCGAGAAGCCGTGGTACGCGGCGCCGCGTGATGACGTCACCCCCCGGGAAACTCCGCGAAACCCGGAAGCGACAACGTCGGCGGGTGAGGAGGCGGAGCGAGGACGTTGGCGTCGGCAGCAGCGAGGAAGTGACGTGGGCAGCGAGCGCAGAAGATGCGACCCCCACGATCTTCGGCATGTCGAGCCAAGAACTCTGCGCTCTGCTGGCAAGGCTCCCCGTGGACTGGGACGACACGGACGACGACGAGAGCACGGGAGACGAGAGTTGGGCTCCGCCCATCGCGCCAGTCTGCGATCGTCGCAAGGTCCGTGGGGACCCACGTCACTTCCAGGGGGGTGAGAAGCGGCAACAACAACGACGGCGTTCCTCCAGCGAGGAGGTGGGCAGCCTCCAGCCCGAATGGCCAGAGTACTGCCCATGGGAGCTTATCGCGCCATGGGTCCAGGATGTCCGCAGGGTGGACGACCCTCGGAGTCACCGGTGGGAGGACACGGATGACGAAAGCGATGATGACGTGGATTTTCGGTGGGCGGTCGGTGCCGGGATGGCTCCGCCCAGCGTGCACGTCCGAGATCATCGCGGCGTCCGTGATGACCCATGTGACTTCCGGGGGTACGAGGTTGACACGGACGACGACCAGGATCGTCACGAGGTCCGTGGAGACCCACGTCCCTCCCAGCAGTGTGAGGAAAGCTGGTGGAAGAGGGCGACGGGATGTCGCCAGCCAGCAACTGCGCTGCCGGGACTGCCTCGCAGGGAATCCTCCATTCCTGCTCCAGTCGCCGACCCGCCTTCCCTCTGCCCGGACGTTCCCCAGCGAAAAGGCAGCGCAGCACCAGAGTCCACACCTGCTGGAGAAGACGTCCACCCCCCTCCACACCACACACCTACCACCATCTCCAGCAACGTGCCCAGCCCCATGTGGGACAGCCCAATTGTCCCGGGACCCTTCAGTGGGGCAGCAGACACTGATAAGACCACCACCATCCTCTCGTGTCTGCTTGGGTCAGCATGGGGCTGGAGCGCAGCCCTCTGGCAACAGGGAGAGACAGACAGCAGTTTTCGGGACTTCCAGCAGAGACTGAGGGCGGAGTTTGATCGGCCAGAGCCTGAGCCAGGGATCGAACTCTGCCCCTCCACCACGTCCAGCGCCAGTCAGGATCCGGGGCAAGAAGACCAAGCACTGGCGGGCGACGAGAAGGTCGCACCTCCCGAGATCCTGGCTGTGCCCCTTGAGGAGGTCCTGGAGAGCCCAGAGAGGGAGCCAGACGACCCTCTCTTCTGTCTGTCTCTGTCTGTGTGTGTGTGCGTGGTTTATGTGTCCGTATGTCGCCCCCACTTCCCCTCTTTGTGTCCACCAGATGGCGACCCAGCCGCGGAGCCGAACCCCAGGGAGGAGGTTCCTGACCCGAATGTGCTGGTCCAAGGTGAGGTGGACAAGCCCCAAGGTACCCCTAAGTCCAGCCGGGGGGGGTGCTCCCCCAAAGAATTTTTTGGGGGGGTGCAGTTCGGGTTGGGGACTCCTCCTGAGGGGAGGGGAGGTGGGGAAGCGATGGAGCTGGGTCCTCCGGTAGCCAGTGAGGAGGGCGGGCCAGGCATGGGCCTGCGTCTGCCTCCAGAGGGGTGGAGCGCCATAGAGCCCCCGGGTAGGCATGAGGACCCAGCTGGGACAGGCAGGAAGAGGGCCTGCTTGTCCCAACGGACGCAGAAGGGGCTAGCCGGATGGTCTGGCAATGCCCCCCCCTTGGCACCAGGGCCGTGCAGTGAGAGGGGCTGCATAGTCCCAGAAGGCACCAGCCTGGGGTGCCTGGAACAGTCGCCGGAGGCTCTGGGACAATCTCCCTGCGCGGTGCAGGGGGTGACACAAGAAGTGTCAGAGGGGACGTGTGGAGACAGGGCCCACATGTACCCAGATGGATCGGCCCTGATTATTGTGTGCAGGTACGGGAGTCCGGGGCCGCCATGCGGGACCACGCCGGGGAGCCAGGAAGAGGGGAAGGGAGAAAAGAGGGAAAAAGAAGGGGAGAAAGGAAGGGGGAAGGGGAAGAAAAGAGGGAAAAAGAAGGGGGAGAAAGGAAGAAGGGGAAGAAAGAAGGGAAAAAGAAGGGGAGAAAGGAAGAGGGAAGGGGAAGAAAGAGGAAAAGAGGGAGACAGGAAGAGGCGGGGCAGATGACCAAGCCGGGGAGCAGGCGAGGACGGGGCCGCACGCCTGACCACGGGGGAGCCAGCCGAGGGCCGGGGCCGCCACGCCTGACCACGCCGGGGAGCCAGCCCGAGGGAGGGGCCGAAAAGAAGAAAAGAAGGGGAGAAAGCCGAGGGAGGGGAAGAAAAGCAAGGAACACGAAGGGAGAAAGCAGAGGGGAAGGGGCCAACGCCTGACCACGGGGGGAGCCAGCCCGAGGGACCGGGGCCGCCACGCCATGACCACGCCGGGGAGCCAGCCCGAGGGACCGGGGCCGCCACGCCTGACCACGCCGGGGCCAGCCCGGGGACCGGGGCCGCCACGCCTGACCACGCCGGGGAGCCCCCGAGGGACCGGGGCCGCCACGCCTGACCACGCAGGAGCCACCCGAGGGCCGGGGCCCGCCACGCCTGACCACGCCGG